>NW_024962266.1:25536476-25690581 GCF_019238085.1 Lagopus leucura
GAGAGGAGAGGAGAGGAGAGGAGAGGAGAGGAGAGGAGAGGAGAGGAATCACCTGCTAGTTTCATTCAATGAAAAAGAATAACTCAGCAAACTTCTTTAGTCAGCATATTGTCAAGTAACCTGAATATAAAAGTAGCTCTGAAAAAGACTGCTTATGCTTTAGCAATAATCTGCCTTTGCACTCCCTGATCACTATTCAGCCTGTTGTTCCTACACCTGTTCAGTTTCCTCCAGGAGTTTCCACTGACTTCCTATCCAGCAGCTCCTCTATTATCCAATTTCATGTCCCTAGCTTCATTTCTGCAAGTCAACTGTATTAGTATTGCATCTGCAAGAAAAGGAGGCTGTATATTTAAAGAACCCACTGTGATCCACTTGGCCCTGTTATGCCATACCCACACCACACAGTCCTCGTGTTCTCCTCATGTTCACTTCCCCAGGCACAGCACAACTGTGTTGCTGCTTGCTTCAAAGTGACCAGATGATTCCCACGTGCAGGAGCAGTATAAACACCATTCAAACAGTGCAGCTGGAGAGCACTCATCCTTTCTCTCAGCCACAGGTGCTTTCTACTTGCTCTCTTTTTAAATGCCACATTTCAGTGGTTCATATTTTTCATGTTAGACTCTTCACCCAGCCAGAAACCCCAGGAATGTATAAATTAAACACAGAATCCCAGAATCACAGAATGGCCAGGGTTGGAAGGGACCTCAAAGATCATCAATCCCCAACCCCCCCTGCCACAGGCAGGGCCACCAACCTCCCCATTTAATGCTAGACCAGGCTGCCCAGGGCCCCATCCAACCTGGCCTTGAACACCTCCAGGGACGGGGCATCCACAACCTCTCTGGGCAGCTGTTCCAGCATCTCACCATTCTGACTAAATGGCTAAATGCAACCTCATGTAAGTGGGTTTCTGTAATGGCACAGGATGGGGAGATAAATTATATCTGATGCTGAGGTCTGGGGAGTGGGATGTGTGCTGATAAAGCACTGGGTGACCATGGGGAACACCTTGCACCCCAAGTAGCCCATAGAGTACAAATCCACGATGCAAAAAGAGTAAAACAAAATAAAATAAATTGTCCTCTCAGTGCGTAATGCCTAGAGAATTACACACTGCTATTCAACACCTAAATTAGCAGTTCCCACTCTTTAAAATGAGCTCCATTTGTATTGATTTCCCTTCCTCCCCACTGCCCCTCGGAGGCAAAAGGAGAACAGAAGCAGGAGGCCATTAGAAACTGCAGAACTCTGAGGCTGCTGGGAGGGAAGGGACCAGGGGGTTAGTGGGTCACAGGTCTGATCATCAGCCTGGCAAATGAGGGAGCAGCTCCAGCAGCACTCAGTCATGCAGCTGGAAAAGCCCTGCAGCACTGAGAAATTCTGCAGACACTGTGGGGGAAAGGCAGGAGGGAGCTCCAGCTATAGAACATGCTCTGCTTCTGTCCCAGGGGAAGGAGGGAGCCTCTATCCTAGCTTTACACTCTCAAGTCCCACTCTCCAGCAATGTGCATCCCAGTGATTGAGAATACCTGCTTCATAGCAATTCTGGGGAAGAAACATTTCTGCTATTAATAAAAGAAAAAACAACACGCAAACAGAAATGCTGCGCAGTATAAGAGGGCATAGCAGTTGCTTATGGCAGGTAACACATGCTTCCAGAATGACTGCACAACTACTGGTAATTAATTCGTAGCATTTCCTTAGGCCATCATCAGTAATTTTCATGTTGGCCTCGAACTACTGAATCTGGGATTTCTGCTAATGCTTTTTGGATTTGAAACATAAACGTGTAGCACCCTGTTCAGAAAAGCAGCAACTGTAGGCAGCACAGCTGGCACTGTCACAGAATCGAGCACCTTTTGTGAGTAATGAATAGCTTTTGAAAAATGTCATGTAAGCAAGTAACTGATTAAACTTCATGACAGAAAGGAGCATGGGCTGCTTTGGCTAATCACTGTTCTCTCTCTGTTCAAACCCAACTCCCTCTTTGGGCCAATGAAGACGTATCCAAACGCATACTTGAAATTAAGGTGATCTAGTGCATAGCAGTAATTGCTTCCTCTCTCTTTCATCAAGCAGCTATGGATTAACTTGTTAATTCAAAAAGTAGTGCATTGAGCAGTCTTCTCTCTGCAAGGTTCATTTCAGAAAGCTCGGAAATAGAACGTTTGCTATCAAATCTTAAAGATTGTGTTAAGTAAACAAGAAGCTGTGCAGGTGCTCCACGACTTTTTGTTTCAACTTCCTGGGGGCTGTGGGTTGGATGTGATTAAGTCAATTCAACTATACAGACATTCTCAGCTGCTTTTCTTCCAAGAACAAGAGAGATGTGTCTGGGAGAGAAAATTTACAAAACCATATGGATTCACATGAGCACAATAAAAAGCAAATGCAGAAATGACAACAGATTTGGATGCCATCAGAATTTAATCCTGGATTCTGTGTGTCTGCATTCCTCCACGAATACTTTTCAAACTCCAGTTATGACTTATTTTTTTTACACCTAAGCAATGGCATAGGCAGAAAGTCATTTAGATGCCTCTACATCGGAGGTTTCTGCAGTGGCGTCTCATAGATTAAGGCCTAAGAAACTCCAAAGTTTCCCAGAAAATCTATCTCAGTGCTTCACTGATATTACATTTTAAAAGTGTACTTTATACCAAACTTGGTCTTCACTGCTGAAATCTAGGCTCAGAGCCACTCACCGTGTCTTTTCCACCAGAGACACAGAAGAGATGATTATATGCCTCTCTGCAATAAAGGTTTATCATGACCATCTTTATAACAACAGCTTTAGGGTGCATGGCTACTTCCAGTGAGCTTCACTACAGCACATCGCAGCCCGGTGTTAAGAACCAGTGAGCCCTGTGATGCTTTCCAACCTGCCTCAAACATACTTTAGCAATGTGACCAAGAGATTTTGGAGTTCTTCTCTTCAGAATTTGGAAAGCAAACCAGGTGCTGCCAATATAACTGTCCAGTGGGGACACCAAGAACTTTGTATTCACTTCTTTTGAGTTAAGAGGAAGATTCAAGCATAACTGACTGCCACATCTCACATGTTAAGACATGAAAGGTTTAGAACTATACGTATTTTCAACAGGGCTTTTCTTTTTTTTTCATAAACATTTGCTCATTTAAACACAGAATCATAGAATGGTTTGGGTTGGAAGGGACACGTAGTTCATGTAGTTCCAACCCCCTGCTGTAGGCAGGGACACCTCTCACTAGACCAGGTTGCTCAGCCCCATCCAGCCTGGCCTGGAACACCTCCTGGGAGGGAGCTTCCACAGCCTCTCTGGACAACCTGTTCCAGTGTCTCACCACACTCACAGTAAAGAATTCCTTCCTAATATCCAGTCTAGATCTACCATCTTCCAGTTTAAAGCCATTTTCCCTCATCCTGTCTCTGCACAGCCTTATAAAAAGTCCATCCACAGCTTTCCTGCAGGTCCCTTTCAGATATTTAGGGTAAGACTAAACTAAAGTTGATAGAAAGATGGTGCTTAATCAAAGACAGTAGTAGTTTAATGGTGCTTAATTAACCAGCAATTTGAACCCATGAGATGTTGAGAGTAGGGCAAGGCACTTAGATCAACTAGAGGTTTAATGTCAGTTTCATATACAAATATGTGAGGTAGAACAGTATAGTATCAGTGACCAAATAGTATTTGTATGTTAGTATGCTAGAAGCAATGTCATCTCCACAGAATTAAACTTAAATGAGGCTCAACAGACCAGTATTGAAACGTGGCCCAGGAGATGAAGACCGCCCTTTGGCTGAGGGAAACATCTCAACACTTTATCTGCACCCATATGAATTTCAAGCCCTGGTTGGTAACTGCATACACTGAGACAGAACTTAATTTCCCAGCCCCCTTTTCATATATCTTGATTGTCTCCCCCATTTGTCTCTGGAAATTTCTGAATTCATCTTTTCAGCTTTATGAATCTGACCTTAGAGGGCAAGAAGATGAGACCTTGATGATCTAAGTTAACCCTTTCGATATTGCAGCTGCTGCTCAAAAGTAGAGCAGATCTTATCTCCAGAGTTGCTGCTTATTTTGTAATAGTTGTCTGGATTTTTTTTTTTTTTAAATAGACTGAGAAAAGAGACTTCTATTAGAATCCAATTAAAAAATCGTTTGTAGATTCAGCGCAAACAGGGAAATGACAGGGAAATTGTTAAGCACACAGTGCTGGCCACACAGATTGGAACCCTCTTACCATTTCTCCATGAATATTTAAAAGTGAACATTTTCTCTGCACCTTCTCCCTGAAACATGTCCTGAGGGTTTCTAAGTGATTAAGAAACCAATGCCAGCTTTCTTCCCAAATAGGCAAGATCACTTACCTCAAAATTTAGCAACTATAAAATCATCATCTACATCATTTAAGTGCATATTTCTATTTCTCTAGTTTTACACCTTACTCTTTCTCTGCTAATCTCTCGCTCTTACAGAGTAAAAGCAATCAGACAACAAAAAACCTTGTTCTAAGCCCTTTCCTTTGTCTCATGCATCCATTCTCCCCAGCATGGTTTAGCATTCTACTGAAAATTCTAATATACTCTCATCTTTCCATTTCTAAATCTGATCCCAACTGGAAACAAAAGTAATTTTGCAAATAATAGGAAAGCCTGAGGTTGGGTGTGGAAAAGCTGAAATGGGCAAGGGGAAGATGTGATCTTCCTGTGATGCAAATAATGTTCTGCATTAAATGCGTAACCAAAACTAGAGCTCCCTGAGGTATATTTCCTACTTCAGACAAGAAGAAACATCTTCAGCATATAAACACAGAGCATAGATTGAAATATTTGTCTGTGTGAAAATAACCAAGGATATAATTAGCATGGTTCTTGGGCTAAATTGCATTTTTTTTTTCCAAATAGTTTGGCTTTCTGCTGTTTGCACTGAAAATAATGGTTTACTGGGGCATTTGCACAAAGGTAGCGCTGTGTACAATCAACCAGAAAATGTAACTGGAAGAAATGTTAAACCTTTCAAACGCCCTGAGTGTACAGATGTAAGAAGGTTGTGGTAAATGCTGAAAAGCAAGGCCAATTCTCCTCCCACACACTTTGCATCTAATAATGCAAGATGTCCTGAATGAGCACAGGAGTTGGGTATTCACAAAGGGAGCAATGCCCACTAAACCTGGGCTCATTGTTTTAGCCCTTTGCTAGAGCTCCTGGCCTTTTAAAGTACAAAACTCAAGTCTTTAATTTCATTAACTTCTAATAGAGATGCTTCTTTGATTGACTCATTGAGGACTGGAGGAGGTTTAATAAATAAACAGGGTTTGATCTCACTAGGGCCAGTGCTCCTGCAGTCGGTGAATACAGATGAGCCACGTGAAGCTGTGCGACTTGCTGGGCTGAAGCACTAAGAAAAGCAAGGTGGTGTGCTGGCATGACTGCTTTGTTGGGGTCTGGAGGTGGGTGGCTTTCACAGGGTTATGTAGGGGTGTAAAATTTTCCTGATTAACACAGCAATCTTACAGGGCACCATAAGCACATGTTCCCCTTCCATTTTGCACAAGTTTTTTACACCTTATATGTTTTTACAGCTTTTTTTTTTTTTTTTTTTAAAACAAAGTTGATGACTGTACAGAGCAGTGAGGCTGCATTACTGTTTCATATATTGGTATTAGACAGATGTAGTGTTCAGCCTATCAGAGCAGATTGTGAATTCTGCGTGATGGTAGAATGGAGGCTTTTATCTTAACCGTGTTACTGCTAAAAATCAGTGTCTTCAAAGACAAGAGAGAGATAATGAAGAACATAAATATTATTAAAACTATGTTTTAAAAGAAAACTGCAATGTGGACAGTGGTATTTAAATGAAAATGGTTGCTGCTAGGTAAGCATATAGAGGAGGCTTGTATCAGTTTTGCTGTAACAGAGGGGCTACTGCAGAGCTGATGGAATTTGCACCATTACAGCTGCCTGGTGTTGGTTGCTGTCAGAGAGAAGGCTCTGTGTGAGAATGAGCCCTAAGCTGAGCAAGCACCAACACTTCCCATGCCTCAGCACTCAAGACTTCACCCTTCTTTTATTAAAAAAATAAATAAATAAAAAATCTCTTCACACTCACTTGGTTTTCCTCGATGCTTTTTCTGCACTCAGAATAAAAGTCCCCATCCTCTGCCTCACATCGAATGATATCCTGTGAGCTCACCATCAAAATAAAGTAAGAATGACAATGAGTAAAGTCAGTTAACATGTAGTCAGCCCACTCATTATCAAGGTGCCTGGATTTTGACACTGCATCAGTTTAATTCAGCTACAGGTTAGATGCATGGACTTATCTGTGTGTCTTTAATTTAGATGTAGCCAGCATCCTTTGCTGAAAGAAACTCTTTTTGCAACATGTCAGCAGGAGACAATGTATTCAGCTCTGTAATTATGTACTTTGGTACAATCACATAGCATTATATACAAAATCACCACACTGTTGGGAAAAAAAAAAAAAGCCTGAAATGCTAATTAGTTCACAAATTAACATTGATTTGATTTGATGTTGAAATAAGGGTTTGCAGCTTATACTTACGAGGGAACTTCACTTTCAGGCATGCTCCGACACTTGTGTTTTAAATAACGCTGTGCAGCCTCTACCAGGTGCACAGGGCTTCATTATCTGTGTATAAAGAGGTGTGACTTACTCAAAATAAAATCAAGCACAGAGACTCCAGCACAATGTCATCCAGCAATACAATACCCTTTGGGACTGAGCTGCTGAGTAGAAGCAGTGTAACAATCATCCATCTCTGTGCTGCATCATGTTGGGGAAAAGGGAGCAGATCGCATTTCCAGCATCGTGCCCTTTTCTGTCGCTGATGTCAGCACTGACAGGTGAAAATCAAAATAGTAATGCATATTCTAATACCGGTTTGAACTCCTAAGGCATCTGCGTGGAAATAACTCGGCTTTCAAAGAGCTCTGGTGGTTTCAGTCCCAAATCAGTCCCATGAAAGCAT
Source organism: Lagopus leucura (assembly GCF_019238085.1). Taxonomy (NCBI): domain Eukaryota; kingdom Metazoa; phylum Chordata; class Aves; order Galliformes; family Phasianidae; genus Lagopus; species Lagopus leucura. The sequence goes on from NW_024962266.1 coordinate 25,543,461, forward strand.
GGAAATAGCACCCTCCCCATTCTGTCCTAGTTCTGTTCATTTGAGGGGCGTTTTGACATTGACTGAAGAAGAGCAATGGCTTCATCTAGGGAAAATGAGAGAGAGGGGAGTTCAAAGGAGAGTCTTTAAAGGGAGCTGTTCAGTCTGGGACAGAGAATATGAGCACTAACGTGGCTGCCCCAGCATTGGAACAGCGGCAGTGCTGAGGATTTCAGCTCCTGCTGCTGGAGTTGTGAATCCAGCCATGCACACGGGTCACATCTGCTCCAAAAGGGGCTGTGAGAAGAGTTAACAGGGCTGGCAGTCACCAGTCCTTCAGTCCTGCTAGCACCAAGTGCAGGAGTGCCCCTTTGCATCCAGGGCACTCAAGCACTGCAAGTGAAGTCAAGCAGGTTGCATGCAACTCATTAAGCTGGTGGCCATGGTTTAACAAGAAGAACAAGCTCTGATCCAGGGAGGGGCAAGCTATCAGAAACTGCTTTCTATCAATAGGGAAGCAAGATACTTTTGTGTGCTGGTCGTTGCAATTGCTCTGGCTACTTACAGGGAAATTATTTCAAGAGAAAAACAAGCTGCAGTGAAGAAGAAACACCCTGAGCTGCCAAAGGAGCACAAGATAGAGACTCCTGAGTCTTGTAGAGATGGAGAAGCACACCGTAGGTGCCACTGTCCATCTCATCTGCTCTGTATTGCAAACTGGGTGCTGCTGCTCCAGGTGTGGCCAGTAGCACTTTGGGTCCGTGTGATGGAACATTTTGAGGTTGATTTCTTAACGGTGATGGCCTGGGGAGGCCAAGACAATGGGAACTGGAGATAGCATTAAAAACAGTGCAGACGATGGAATTGTTCACTCTGGTGAAGGGTGGGCTGCTTTGCCAGTCTGTGGCAGGAGCAGAAGATGCTATGGCTGCTGGCACAGAGGTCAACAATCAAAGACAGAGCTGAGAAAAGCTGTATCAACTGATCTGCAAAGTTCCAACTTCCAGTACAACTGGAGATAGAGACAGGGAAAATACTTAAGATTACCTCGGTAGGGGAGTGAGAAGTTAATGTGATTATCTTCTGGATCAAATAATGGACATAGCTGTAGAGTAATAACTCATTAATTCCAAGATCTCCTTATTTTCCTTTCAGGCTTGTGTTAGTATTTTCATTATCTTGGTTTTTTTTTGCAGCTTATAAGCACAAACACCTATAAATCTCCCTCTTAAGATTCAGGTCCAGCTCCAAAGCTACAACAGTAACCAAAACAGTCTGCAGACAGAAGTTTTGACAAGCAGCAGGGAGCAAGGAGCTAGAAAAGCTCTGTGTCCAAGAGGCATGAACCACAGTGTAAGCAATGCACCCATGATGTGATAGTAGAGACACACTGCTTTCCTTTCTCAGCACTACAGAGGACACCCATAGATCCAAGAGGATCAGTAGCAAGCTTTCTCATAACTGTGCTCTTCCCCAGAGTCTTAGGGCTGAAAGGTTTGGGTTTTCACAGGCTTTTCAGCTGTGGTTCAGGTGTTCTGTAGCTTGGGCTCCTTCCACAGCATGTGTAGCCCCATGGAAAACACAAGATAGTGTAGAGAAGTAAAAGAAATAAAACACAGATGTATAAGGATATGTAATGAAATTATGTGGCTTCCAACCAACACTATCTAAACACAAATATTTTGGGTATAAATTCTATTTGAAAACATGCTTTCTTATTTCTTGTTCAAACACATGACACATTTAGATGATAACATGGACTGGGTAAAAAACAACATTCAGTACAATACAGCAAACGTTCAGATCAGGACAACAGAATTCAGAGATAAATTTGCACTTGCTGGGATGGAAATCTAGATGCAAAATAAGCCTGACATTTCTGTTAATCACAGCTGAGGATTAATTTTATTAAACAATTTCACAGTCTTCCAGTTCACTGAGTGCATTTTTTTCTGATAACTCCCCAAGAAGGAAAATATTTTGTATCTAGCAACTTACACCAATACACTGCTTCATTCAAGCAGCACTGACCCTGCATTGCACTTACTCTCTTACAGTTCCACTTTTTTAGCAGGCTTGGTTTGAACGCACTGGCATTACTTAACCTAGAAATCTATTCAGTTCACTTATACCATTATGAACATAAGGTAATTGTTGAGTGTCACAAATGAATATCTACAAGAGACACCAAAAAGAAGTAAATAAAGGAGAGGAAGTCATCATTAAAAAGGTTAATTTTCTCAAATGCTGTTATCAGTTTGAATAGATAAACTCAGGACCTCTTGTTGGTTCCTTTTATGCAGAAGTGTCAGCTACTGTAGATTGCTGCCCTTTATGCCCCATACGAAACACGTTACAATTGCATTATCATAGAACATTATGTAAAATAAAGTGGGATTAACTTTCAATTATTTGGGTCAAAAATTATTCCAAATTGAAACCCATTCTCCTGCACTGAAACGGGTCAAAGAATAAAAGCTCTCAAAAGCAGGATTTAAGACCTTGGGCTGACCCACCATCAGTGTCTTCTCAATGTGCAGTCAGCAGCCATGGCTTACAGATGGCTCAGCCCACGTCAGGCTGGCTGTCACCTTAATGCACACACAACCTCTTGCCCCGAGACGATTTCACATATCACAACCATTTTCAACACAAGGCAGCTCCATACCAATGGCAGGAACTGGAAGGCACCTGATTTTTTCATTCAACACACACTACGTATAATTGCTAATGCAGTAATAGCTGCTGTGTTAATAAACCCGACCAAATTACCAGGGAAACCTTTCCATTCTCTTCTCCCTAACCTTGCCGCAACGAGTCACTCTTCTGAGAGTGATCTACAGTTGTATTTTCTGCCAATAGACTCAGCCAGGACAGCAAAAGCTGTTATTTACTGGACAGTCACTGGAGATTTAGAAGTGAAGTAACCTTGGCTCTGATTCTATATGTGCAGCACAGCTAGATTTACACCCAAGTAAACAATATACCAAGCAGTGAGAATGATTTCCAATATAGAATAACAAATCTGGCATCAAAATATACATACATCTGGCAAAGAGCAAACATGCATGATCCCAGTCGTGCTGGAAAAACAGCAGTCTGAGTCATCATCCCCAGCACTGAGCTCTCTGAGATGAAGGAGTAACAACAAGCAGAGAGCAGTCTGTCAGAGTTACTACTGAATTAGTAGTAGATAATAGCAGAATTACTATTAGAAGGTGAACACACTGTTCTCTGAACAGCACTGTCTGTCCAGCCTGGAACCAAATCCTCCTTGGCAGAACTCAGCTGTCAGTGAAAGCTGTGCAAAGGCAGTTCACAGAGTAATTCAAGCACTGGAAGTCATCTCCTTTTGTCCCCACTTCACACAGCAAATAATGAAAGTGTGGTGTGGGAAAGGTTGCATTTTCTTCTAGCAGATGCTGAACTGAACCCAGCTCTCCTCAGACAATTGCTAAGCATTTTTGGAATGCCAGTTCCCACAAACGGGGAAGCAAGAAGAAGCAGCAGAGGTGTTACTCTGCTCAGCATTTCCATCCTTCAGGGACCAGCGGAGGAGAGTGCTGACACTTATCATCCTCTGGTTTACCTTGTGGTCCTGGGATAAGTGGACAGTCACCCACATGAGCGCCCTCTGCTTACAGGAAAGAGCAGCAGCACATCTCTGAGCCAGCAGAGGACTGAACAGCTGCCTTTAATTCCTGCAGAAGGTGTTCTTCCCAAACAGGAAGGAGGTCAGCCATGGGGAAAGAGCACAAAGAGCTTGCATTCATACAGCTGTGGCTCTCAGGGCACCAGGTGCCTTAACCTTCGCAGGTGCACTTCTCTGTTAATCAGAAGTTTCATGGTAAACCCAATTTTGAAGAAGAATTAAAGCAGTCTGGTATTTGTGTAAGGAGCTTGGTCCTGTCGGTGCAGCTGCATCGCCCTTCTGCCCTCCGACTGGCACTCTGCATATGAAGCCCCAAGAAAGCCTTCTTGAACTGCAGGATTAATAAGATTGCTGGCATTTTTAAATGTCAGTCAGTTTTTACATAAGCTCTCTGTCTGTGGAAAAATGAGGGAGCCACAATCCGTAATTGTCCAGCAGGGGCAGTTCTTTTTAATGAAAATGCTGAGGATTCATTTAGAGGATCCTCTGGAACGGACGTCTCTCTTGTTGCTGGCTGGGGGTTGCCCCCAGAGCTCTCCTACAGCAGCATCAGGGATGTCAGCTGACACGGCTGAGAAGATTAAATGCTATCTTCCTCCCAGGGTAGGCATATGAACCCCCATCTCCCCAGGGAGAATAGGCAATGAGAGTGCAAGGATCTCCAGGGCTAAGGAAACAAGGAGGTCAGTGACTTCTCCCTGACAAATCTCTGCCTTGGAGACAGCCCGACATGGATGCACTGCTGCCCCTTGTCCCAGTATTGCTCTGGCAATGGAGGTGCTGAAGCAGATGTGCATTTACTGCTTTCTCAAACATTTTGGGAATGGTAAAGAGAAAAGGGAGAGTAAATTCTGCCAGATCTTTAAGTTTCAGCTTGAAATTCGTGTACTGAGATTCTACATCCGATGCCATGGTGTTAGATGTACAGCTCCTCTTCACCCTGATCAAACCCATTACTCTAAAACTCCCAGCTATTTTAGAAAATTCCAGTCATATTTTAAAAATGTATATTATCTGATAATTGCAAATGCTTACTGTTCCTTTTCTTGTAAAATCCTCATTAAAGTGACACCACCAAAGGCCTTAAAGAAGCCTGTCAGATTACAGCTCGCTCCTGCAGGGAGACACGTTAAGAAAACAATCTAACCTTTTAATTCCTCTTGTTTTCACATTTCAAAAACTCAGGAAAGAAGTAAAGCAGACAAACAGCAAGAAATGGCAAGCATTGTTCCATCGTGTGTCCACATTCATGGCAAATATGGATACAGATTAATGAATCAAAAAAAAATATATATATATATATGAGGGAGTTGGGACAGTTAGAAGCAAATATGTATTCAAAGTCAGCTCAGGCTCTGCAGCTAATCCTAGAGCCACAGGGGTCCCTACCTGAGTAGGGATATGCAGGTCTTGATTGCTCGTGTGACCTTTCTGCCTGCTCTCGTGCCACATGGTGAGCAGAACAAGCTGCTCTTGCACTGCTTGAAAGCTGCAGGGTTAAGCCTGGAGGCAATCAACACATTTCATCCCTGGCACGGCTGCAGTAGAGTACATCACATGCTGCCACTGGTTCTCAGGATACTCTCTACAGTTCCTAATTTACATATGCACAGATTAATGACCCTTATAATTTTTATTCTGATAAATGGATGAGCTCTCGTAATACATGAAAATTTCAGTTTTCACATTCATTTTAGGCTTAAATCCTTTCAAATGAGCACAGAGAAGCAGCATTGCTGCATGTATAAAGGAACCCATAGCCTTCATCCCTGGGTTCTCAGAGAAACCTGGGCAAGGGAGAAATCAAATAACTTCCCTTTGAGTTCCAGAGAAACTTTTAATCAAATCTGTGTTCTTTAATTAAGTTAATTATTTTTAATATAAATACTCAATAGGAAAAGGAAATTTGATTCAATGATTACTGTAGTCACTTTCATGGGATTTGGCAGATCAACCTCAGTTGCATTCTCACACCATGAACAAATTGTTCCTCGGATGTAAAACTGGGGCCAACACATTTTCTACAGAAATACAACTGAAGGAAGTCTAGCCCAAGGACAGCTTTCCTTAACTTAACTGTGATAATTCTGCAGCACTTTCTCTCTGTTGGGAGATGAGTCCATAAAAGCTGTGTCTCTGTCTTTGTATGGAGAAAATGCCAATTTCCATCTCCTTTGTCGGACAGGACAAAAACGAAATGTCTGTGTCTCATTTCATAAAGTCAGTGTTTTCACTCTTTTGCTGTATATGAACATAGGAGGAGGTTCTGCAAGACTCCTACAACAACAGTGATGTCAGAGCTAGCTTTTTGCTATATATTACCTTTTGAGCTTTTCCAGTATCCTCAGCAGCATCTGCTTCTCTGGCAACCTGCTGTAGCACCTACGGAAAAAGGGAACAAGCAAAAAGCCCCAAAAGAGGCTGTTCAGAGACAGGACAAAGCAGAAAATATATAGAAAATACAAAACATTTCTGGTTTTCTATTTAGGAATCGACCGTCCCCATTTTCAGCCCAAGACTGCAGCAATGATTGCTAATAGGCTTCTGTGAAGAGTAAAAAATTATGTTGATTAGTCTCCAGCAGTGCCATTTGCCTTTTCAAAAGAGCCTGAAGTAAAATGAGTGTGAGAGCTTGACCATGCTGTGTGAAGGAAAGAAAGCAAATTCCACAGAACATTGGGGAACCAGATACAAAACCAGTACCTGTGACAGGGGCACCCAGCTGTGTACATGTGCTGGGCAGCATGATTCCTCTGTGCAAATTCTTACCTATATTTATTGTTCATTTTAACCTAGGAGGTTTTGTAATAACATTTATCTCCTTCTAAATGCTGCTAGCAAAATCCTCTGGTCAAATGGTCAAATGCTTAATGCAAAACCACTTCTTGCCAGCAGCAAAATGCTAAATGCAAATAAACCTACTGTTCCTGCAATCCTGCCTCAAAGAGACAGATTGATATTAATTCTTCCTAAGATGCAGGGGAAATTGATAAAAGAGATCTCTTCTGTTTATTCTCGACATGTTTTCACTTCAGTCACATATTACTGACTTCTCGCTGGCAGAACTGGAATAGAAACTTTACTAGATTGATGTCAGGGAAGAGAATGCTGAATGCTTCCCAAAGAGAACGTTGTCCTTTCACAGTACAGCCCAGAGAAAAGAGGTTGAGAACGTGGTTTGGGAGCTGTAAGAGGATTTGCAGGATACAGAGACATGTGAATCTCACTCAGCTCTAGATGCACAACCATAGACTTTATTTCAGAAGTCTTAATCAGTCTTCCAACCTTGACTCTTTTGAAGAATCTGCTCTGATTTCCCCGTGACAAAACCTCACCCTACTAGAAAAGCAATATGCTATCTCAGAATAATAGACAAGGATAAACCTATAAATGCCTGAAAAGAAATCAAGCACTGTGATGATCAACAGTACTGAAAAGTGAGGGTATGCAAGAGGGTAGCAAACAGTAACTGATTTCAGAACCTCCCTGGACGTGGTCCATTTTTTTAACCTCTGCCATTCACATGCAGCAAGGAAAAGCAAGGGATCTCTGGCCCAAAGCTGCTATCAGAGAACTCCTCTTTCCTAACACTCTCTTGTCCTTTAGCAGTGTGAGAGTAGACAGAAGATACAAGTGCCCTGCTCTAGCTCTCTTCTCACTCACCTGTTGTCCTGCACTGAGAGCAGAGTTCAGCATGGAGGTGAGCATGAAGGACATTCTCCTCCAAAAGGAAATAAAGCACTCCCATGGAAGGGCTCAAGTAAAGCTTAGAATGGAATGAACAAATCTCCCAAGATTAGCAGCTCTGGTTTAAGAAGAACAACAGCTTTGTTGCTCTTTGCATTGCCACATGTATGGTTGTTTGTATGAGCCTTTGCTTTTGATTCTTGGCACTATCAAGTACATTTTTATAATAAACTTCTAAGAACTGTCGCCTTCACACACACATACACAGACAAATATCAGTCTATTTTCTATCCTGTTATCCCTGCCTAGCAAGGTAGTTTGACAGGCAGACTGACAAAAAAGTAATGCAGGGTTTTTCATGCCTGCCTACGCACCAGTCGCTTCCAAGCTCTGGAAAAAGACATTTGATACCTGCTGTGTTGGTCTGCTTCCTTCCACAGCGTAACACCTTGGAGACAGCTGATGCATCTATTTTGTTCTTACCTTGTCCTTCACATCAGTGGTGCTTGATCTTGGGTGTATTTCTGAGTTATCTCTGGAAAGGGTGCACACACAAAAACATAAACACACACCTGCTGTTATTGACCTAAATTCTTCTTAATTGTCCTGGATAAACGTAGGCTTTGAGTCTGACTTTCAAAGGTAACTTCTCTTTAAAGGTGCATTTACATTCATGAACAATTAAACACAAAATTCTGATGTCTGTGCTTACAGCCACATCACCAGACTTGTTCCCTAATACTAGGGAACCAGACTCAGTCAGTTTTCACTGTCTGGAGAATCAAACAAAGCAGTCCACATGAAATCAGCTAAAAGAAAACAAGAGTCTGGACATGCAGCACATAAATTGCATAGCCAGGACCAAGAACTTTAAGAAAAGATTACAACTGAATTATCTTCAGGGAGATTTAGGGCTTAGGGCTCCCTGTTTCTAGAGAGAAAAAAAAAGAAAAGCCATTTATCCTGGCTGGCCAGGACCACATAGGGATGCAGAGATCAAAATGACAGGGAAGTGTGTAAAGACAGAAAGCCAAGAGACCTCCGAGAGGAAAAAGCAGACCAGGGAGCTCTGTGTGCTGACTCTCACTGCTGTTCCTCTTATCTTCGCAGATACGTTTGTTCAGCAAATAAGCAGCCACTGAATCTCCATTGAAGAATGAAATCAGCATGTTTTCACATCTGATTGCCAGTACCCAAGCAGCCAGACTCTAATTTTGAACTTAAATAAGACTGGCCTGTCTTCAGGATTTCTGAAGTGCTGGGCATGGAAGATAGCTGGTGTGTCAGGAGGCCAAACCCACAGCGCTCCTGGAGTTAACAGATATGTGACTTAGACAACATGGCTGGAGTCCTATCACCAAACCACTTTTGGTAGGGTTACGAGTTATGTATTTTTAGAGGAAGAAGAATGCCTGTTTAAGTGGTGCTTCCTCTGTGAAATCAAAGATGGCTTTTGCAGATGTTGAGCTTTACTCTCTCAGTTCAATTTTGCCATCTGCAAAATGGAAATAATAACACTTGTTCTGCAGGGAGATGATGCATCTAATGCACAAAGACCAACACCATGGCTACTTTACACACCAGGCCACTCCAAGGACAAAATATGCCTGAAAGTAAACACTACTTTCTGAAAACATTCATTAGCAGTGCTTAGTCTCAGGAAATCTCTGTGGCCATATGGGCTCCAACAGCCTTATTAATCTACTTCATTAGTACCAAACAGAAAGTCACATTTATTAGGCTGGAATTCTTATTTTAAAACAGCAAGAGCTCCCCTCTCCAGCCTGCATTTTCGCTTGCAGGATTCTCTTTCTCATGACCCGTGTCCTTGCACCTCTTGCCACGTACCTTCCCAATTTGGCTGATAGTAGGCTGACACCTAATTTCATTCAACTCTTTTTCTAATGCACGTTGTCAAACATGTTTTCCCCTGCAGCAAAGCTTAGTCATAAATTCATCTGGAACTTTTTACACTGCTGTTGCATTTGCATGCTAATCAGCAAAGTCTTCGTCTCCCAGCCCAGAAGAGCGATCAAGCCGCAGGCTTACAGAAAGCCTTGGCTTGCAGGGCTAGGAAGCCTTTATTGCTCTCTGAGCCCCTCTCTGAGCTTCATTTAATCTATGAGGATTCACATCTGGCCTCTGACCTCATTCACCCCCTCTCCTCTAGTCCTGGCTAGGATCACAGTTCAACCTCCCCAGGTCAATGCTATGGATTCTCTGCTTCCAGATGTTCCTTTCTATTCCCCTGGGCTAAGACTGGTTACTACAAGGATGAGATTGCATTTCTCAACTCGTGGGCGAAGCACTGAAAAGAAATGACCATTTTAATAACTAGTGCTCACTGATGTTAAAGTGATGATATCATTTTACCATCATTTAGGACTCTTGTAGAGCTTGGCACTTACCAAGCTTAACAAAAAACCTTTTAATCAGTTCTAACTAGTTGATAAATACATACATACACAGGTGGATGCAAAATCCATTTATTTGCATGAGATTAATAAATGTATTGCTCTATTGCTCTCAGATTTAACCTTTTTGCTGATAGAAATCTTTTAAAATGCTTAAAGAGAAAATTTCCACCTCCCTAATACAAGCATTGCATGATTCCACCTTCGTAGAACTTGTTTGAGTTTGGTTTTATTTAAATGCTTTTGCCAGTTACATTCAACCATCATTAAACAGCACTTCAAAGTGTATTTGAAGTGGTCACTTCTGGCTTTATGTTTCACAGATCCTGAGTTCAAATTACAAGATTTGAACACAGATCTGAATTTTTTTCAAAAACCTCCACCTTCCAAATTATAGCTCAGCCCACCTCCAGCACAGCCTTAAGTAAAGAAAGCAATTCCCTGCTCCCCACAGGACTGAAAAATATGCAAGGTGCAAGCTTCTGCTGCTCTGGGCTCCTTCCAGGTTGCAGAATATACACAGGGTGCTGAGTGCTGCACTGCTGGATTTCCTGAACGTAACAGCTAGATCCAATGTGGGTTACCTGGTTCAGCACTGTCTTTATTCTCAGGTTCCCAGATCACTATTGTGCATGAAACTTTTACACATATTTGTTTCAATAATAGAGCAGGAATTTAAGCAAAGCAAAGCTGCCCAGCAATCGAGCTGAAATGAGCTTGGGATTGTTGAGTTCCTGTCTTTCCCTTGCTAAAGATTTCTGTTTGGTCTTGACAAATTTGGGCACAGAAACATTCCCCTGGCCTACCTTCAGGTACCCAGGAGTTAGCTGCCACAGCCTGTGAAAAGAAATTTATTTGCCATTGATTCTCCCTCTGGAGAAGCCAATTCCTTCTCACTAACTATAAGGGGCTCCTGCAGCTCTTGGATAGATTTAAACTGGTAGATGCTTAGATCCAGTGGGACGAATCCCACCTTCACGCACCAGCCTCCTCTGCTAACAGTAATGTTGGCTTACTACCAGCACTCCGCAAAGGATCCAAAGGAAAAGGTGGGCTTAGACATTTGTTTACTGTGGACATCCACTTAACCTACTCCATCAACAAATGAAAATAACGTTCAGAAATAGCACTGAAGAAAAGACTGAGCACTGTAAGCACCGGTTTAAATTTTCCTTCTATTCTGCTGGGGAAGATTGCTTGCTGACAATAAAGCCACCTACTCTCAAGGGTGAATGTAGTTCTGGCTCTGTCTGTTGAGACTGACGAAAAGATTATTACTTGAGATCCTGCCCTCTGTGGTGTGGACATATGGGACAGGGATTAAAGTCACTGAGCTCATTTGACATACAAGAGACTACTACCACCTTGGAAAATGGTAACAGACACCATCTGATAGCTTTCAAGCCAGCTGCCTTTAGGGGGAAAGTTAGTGTGATCTGCTTATGGCGATTTCACAAACATGGTGGTTTAACAAACAGGTTTGTAATTGCAGCAGGACTGAACAGACACACAACGTTTCCTGCATAAAAAATGAAGTCTTTAAAACACTGTGATTTTACAGCAATGGTAGAGTTAGAACAAATCCATCTTAATAGACATTTTCCCTTGATGCATGTCTAAAATAGCTTTTGCTTTTAATACATTTTTGGAAGACTGTAAAGGTGACTTCCACAGTCGCTGCCCTGGATCCCTTCTTCCCCTTTTGTGATTTCTGAGAATTGAAGCAGATGCCATGCTAAGTAAGGACTGTTAAGCAACACTCACAAAAACCAACAAACTGATCACACAAAGGACCATTTTCCACACTCTGGAAAAACTTAGACCAGACACAGAGCCTACCAATATCCGTGACAGCCAGATCTTTCCTCTCCTCTGACACAAGAGCTCCCATTTTCAGCCTTCCAAACAAGAAAAATTGAAAATGGTTGCTTGAGGTTTGAGAGCTGGTAAGGGTACTACACAAGGTAGTGTGGGACTCCTAAGAATTTCTTCATGTGTTTCTAATCCCAGCAACTGGTATGTAAAAGCTAATGGACTTCAGTAGGCAGCCAGCTGAAATAACAACCATCCCTTGAATATAAAAAGGAGTAACTCAGAGCATCTTTAACAAGTGATTTACCTTGAAAATAAGGATTCATGTAATTAGCGTGCTTTTTTGTCCCCTCACAGTAGACCTCCATCCATAAATACAGTGGGCCCAATTCTGCTTTCAGTTACTTAATCTGTCAAGCTCAGTGGACTGATACAGGTGGAGGCAGAGGGAGAACCGTAACTTGCTGTATTGAGCTTTAATTTTAAAGTAAATGAATTTTCCAGAACAGTGACAGTATTGACCTTACATATTATCCAAATAGAAATTTTAATGAAACAAGTATAACACTGAGTATAGTCATAATAGATATGCAAATATTGGTCTTTTCTTAAAGGTCTCTCTATCTGGTCACATGGATTTTACTTGCATACGTGGGGGCGAAATCAGAGAATGTTTATTAGAAGGAGAGAAGGGAAGGATGGCTGAACAGCCATGGAGAATCAGACCATCAATTCAAGTTTCATTCTCACTTCATGAGAATTCTCCCCGAGTTCTTCCTTGAACAGTGACCACAGGAGAGCTGTATAACTTGCTCCTGTTTAAATTTCTTCATGCTATGTGACAGCATCTCCTTTTGCTTTCTGCTGTCACTTAAGAACAAGCTCTGCTCCAAAGGAGGCCAAAAAAACACGCACATGTTATTGCAGTTGGCTTTAACTGAACAAGATGTGGTGTAGGGAACAATTCGTATGGATGGTGACTCATCCAAAGGTGTCCCAGCCAGTTAAAAAAGAACCAGCAACAATGGTCTCTCATAAGGATCCCAGCCTCAGAATCTGAAATTGCATTTTATTTTTTTTAAAGCTCAAAGACACTGGAAAGCGAACAGAAGGTGGTAATTTGGCCTAGATTCATGCATAAGAGTACAAAGGTTATAAAATAGAAGGTTTGAAAAGCAATCAGAATCCCCAGCTGAGAGAGGTTTAGAATAACAGCCTAAAATCAGATCCTTCAAAATAAAAGTCAAATAAAAAAAGACCTACTGAAAATAGCTAAAAAATACATGATCTGAAATCACTTTGTCTGTATAGTAGCCAAGTTCAAGTTGTCTATCCACATGTGCCTGATGTTTATTAGATCTTACTGCCTAGATGCAGTAAGAAGCGCCTACTGAGATTTTTTGCTCTTCCTAGAGATGAAGTTCTCAGTTAAGTGACTTCCACACACTCTTCTGACTGCATGCAGGGCATTTGCATTGCCCAGCACCTCTTAAAACCAGGCCTTGTGAATGAGGTTCCCCAAAAGTTCCCTCTTCCAGCATTCACAAAAACCTGGGTGTACGTTTCCTTGTGGAACAAGGACAGACTGCTCCTGAAAATCTGCCTTTTCACACCCTGAAGTGGGATAGACAGCCTGAACAGCAGCCCATGACGGTACCCAAAATCAGTTTTTCTCTCAAGCCCTTCATTAGGAGTTACAAAACTAATCAGCTTTAACTACAGCACTGATGGATTCTCTCAAAATTCACATCTAAATGCTCATGCTCCCTCTGTACACTAATTTCTGACCATTTCTTACCTAAGTTCTCAGTCCCTCCTGCTGCTTGCTCTCTGGTGAGCACCCTGCACTTTGGTGACTCTCCTGGTGATGTTGCTTCTTAGTCCTCTTTGTAAGCCCCCAGGACCTGCCTGTTCTCACTTCTTTCTTCCTTCTATGCTCAGTCTCATGGTTCTTTCTTGCTGTTCCGCTGTCACCTCTATGCTGACAACTCACAAATCTGCCTTTCCAACCCTACCCCACTCCCATAAATCTCTTCAGCACATCATCCTGCATAACCCCCCTGCCAGCTCAAGGGCAACTTGGACAAAATTGAGCACCTTATTTCTTACATCCTCCACCCTCCCCCTTCCTGCCTTTCTCCATTATTTTCTTAATTTCTCCTCCCTCCCTCTTCCTCCCCTTCTCCCAGGCCAGCAATGTCAGCACTACTTTTTATTCTTCTTCTACTTCCTTCTCACATGCAGGCTGACAAGATTTAGTGAATTCATTTCTCCATAATATCTGACCCTTTCGTTCAGTCCCATCAACTTAAACTTTGCTCATGCCCTTTTCATCTTCACAGCTTCATAACTTTATTTTTCCACTACCTCCTCCTTCCCTACGTGCTGTTGATCCAAGATATCAGCACTCCAGTGCTTTTTTTGCCCAACAGTCAGAACTTGGTGCTCCTTCCATGTGTTGTTTCATTGATTTTCACTTCAACAGCTTTAACAAGTGGTGTGTCTGCAGCTCTGTCCCAGTCCACAAAGAGATGAGAGTCTTCTCTTATATTTATTTTTGCTCCTTCAGTTTGCCACCTGAAACAGTCCTGGCATCCATGCTTCACCCTATACAGAGAAAATTCTGTGTGCTTTACAGATTTCAAGTAACAAAGTGCCTTTGTCTGTCTGAAATAGAAAAGCTACCATAAGAGAAATTTTGCTTTATTTTTCAAGTGTGTGTTGTGATGGGTAGAGCTATTTACTTTCTTCGTAAGTCCTTTTGTGGAGTACGACTGCCCATATTGTTTGAAAGGAAATGTAATACTAGCAAGTAGGTTCTACTGCAAAATTGGTTTTCTAGTCTGCAAAATGAAGGTAACAGAGCGCTGAGATTTTTGTAGTGGAACAGCTGCAAGTGTTCAGCATAAATCCAAATATATCTGAATTTGTGTTTAAACATGAGTGTTCTGTCAGGGAAGAAAGGGGGAATGAAACAGTACAGAGTCTGAGTCTGAAGACGGGCTCCAGCACCTTCCCTGGGAATGTTAGTACCAACAAAGGACTCACTAAGTATTCTTCCCAAGAACAGATTGCTAACATGAAGAAATGTGTGCAGATCCCTTCCTCCTTTGGAGCAGGCAGACATAAGATTGGGTCTTAAAAATAAAGACATTCCAAAGTTCCTCCAATGTGGTCAATGAAACCTTTCATTTCCTCGGCTATTTTTACAAGATCCTGAAAAGAAAATATTTCAACCCAAAGACAAAAAAATGTTCTGCATTGTACTAACTAACTTCCTGGTTTTAATTTCAGGATGCAGAACATCAGATCTACTTTGGTTTGATCCACACCACATGTATTTCCTCCAGGTTTACTCTTTGATTGCCAAACTGAAAAGTGATCACTCAGTGCCTCAGGTGAAATCTTACGTGTTTTGCTCCCATTCTTTGCTTAGGGTAGTTTCAGCTGAGTCTTTTCATCTCAATGGTATAAAAAGGCATTTCTTTCTCAGTTTTCTCTGGAAACCTTCCAAGTGTCTCTTTTTTTTTCAGTCTTTCTCTGAAAAATAAGAACAGGGCTCTCTGCAGAAAACTATTCTCTAACCTCTTCTTTGAGTCCCTTCCCAGCAAAGTCTGTTCACTGGGTTCTCTGGTCTTTGTATTTCTCAGTAGGAAATGGCTTGAAGTTCCCCTCAAGTGCCCTATGAATTTCTTCCCTTATTCAAGGCACTGAGATGAGGCCTGTGCAAACTACCCAGTCCTACACCATAGAAAATGTCCTCCTTTACCCTTAACAATCCCCTAGGCTTTTTTCAAAATAAAGCAGAAAGGAAAAAAAATTGCATTTGCTCAAAAAAGAAAACCAATCCAAGCCAGAGTTCTGCATATCCCTATAAGCCTGCAGCAATTCAAGACCTATGAGGTTTTCTGATGCGCTTGATGGCTTTCAAAAGACTAAGAAATTTTGTCCATATCTAGGGGAAATTCTGTGAGGTTTCCCATCGATGTCACTGGGGTTGATGGGAGCTCATTTCTGTGGAAGGAAGGGTGTACAAAAATTGTCTCTAAAGGCAATCAGGTTTTGGCCCTTTTCAGTTCCTAAGAAATGCTTCCAAGTGCACTCCAGCCTCTCCAGAAACTGCAGCAAAGGAAGAATCCCTCCCACCCCTCAAAACAGAAATAATTGTTCTGGTCTGAGCAGAAGCAGAACTAACAGCAGGGAAGAAAACAAAGCTGGGTGTTTCCACAGCCGTTGTTAGATGTGTTCCCCGATCCTGCACGGGTCACAAAGCAAAAATGAAGATGTTTTGCACAGACAGGTGCAGGCACTGCTGTGATTAATCAAGCCATAATTAGGGACCTGTCGGCAGGCGCTAAATATATGTTCTAGGGCTTCAACCCCTTAGAAATCTGTGGATAGAAAACTTGCCAAGCAGGAAATTTATAAAAACAGTGAGTCTTTGGATGATGAATGCGTACAAGAAAAGAAACTTCCACCAGGCTCTGTAAAGACAATTGGCTCTGTCGCTTCACATCTAAAAATACTTCTCTCCATTTCTCTGAGTTTTTTCAAAAATGTTAAAATCAATTGACTGCAGAGTTTAACAGATAATTCCCACCCTCACGATGGTAAACAGGAACAATTTCAGCGTCTTCAGAGAATGAGTGGGTTCACTGTTTTACACTGAGCCATGTAGCTGCAACAGTCTTGTGGAAGTGACAGAGGGTTCGAAATACTCTGTGAACAAGACAACTCTCATCTTGCACAGCCTTACACATCTATTTGCACCTAGCCAAAGGCAACATGAAATACCTCCATTTAGCAGAGAGCAGAAGGCGGAAGTTCAGTGGCTTTTTATTATCTACGTATGAATTAATGCAAAGTCTAAGCCTGAGATATCGTTCTTATTTCTATGCAAATGTAAGATGGGGGCCTCCCTTCCCATAGCACTGTCAGCCAGTGGCTGAAGTGGTCAATGCCACCCTATAGAGAGTCTCACATGGTCGGTACCCATGGGGGAAGACAGACAGCCACCCCTGTGCACATCCTCCTCCCCCTGTTTCATACAGCACTTATCGGTCCATATATTTACTGATTCCTTTACATTATTATGTAAAGATGTTTATTTTGAATTGAACCCAGAAACATCCACATCTCAGTTATAGCAACACACAGCTGAACTGTCAATAGCAAGAAGGTACAAGATGACCAAGGCCGTAGCTTAACAAGACGCCCAGCCATCCAGCCTTGCAGCAGGGTTTGCAGCAGGTGCTGCCTTTGCCACTAGAGCATTTTGCTAATTGGAGAGGACTAGTTAGTTTACAGTTAACTCAGGTATGCCTTTATGAGCTGAAGTCACTGCTACATCAGTTTTTGATATTAAAATATTTGCTGTTGTGTGTGCTGACAACGTGACATACAGAAACAACATGAAATACAAAGGCTGTGTGTAATGTGATCAACATCATTATTGTATTATACAGGGCCACAGTACACCTCATTACAATATTAAACAAAAAGAGGTTCCAAGAACTGAAATGCTGCTCTGCACAGACACCGAACCTACAGGCTCACGTTCTGGAAATTCAGTAGTCTGAACCTTTGTGCACTGTGATCAATTGCCCTGCCAAATTTACAGAATTTGATTTCAACTGGATATCGGTTAAAATTTTCTGAGGAAGGCAAAGTGTTAGGTATCTGATTGAGCTCGGTGTTATTAAATGTGAGGGGAAGTCATCTAATGCCTGTTTAATTGTAGCTGCCTTTGGTGAGTAATATTGATGATTAATCAATTGACCATAGGGGACAAGCTGAGATGGGGAATAAGGCTGAATCGATGTGCAGGAGAGGATGTGAAGTAAGATGGACTCTGAATCGATGGTGTTGCTACCTGCTCAGTTAGGCTGGCGATTGGGATGTGCCCTCTGCATGAGCTCACAAGCGATGCAAAGAGGTTGCTTCACAACAAAGACATTTCACTGCTTTTTATTTATATTGATTTCCCAGTGAAGTGTGTCTTGGCATTAGGGACTCCCACAGAGCTGAGAAGAAAGATCAGCTTCTTTCCTCTGCAGGTCAACAAATCCCAGGTGATGAGTCTTGTCTTCACAGAAAAAAAGACAGGAGCAGAGGTTTGGCTCTGAGCTGCCTGCTAGAAAGGAAGGAAGGAAAATGCATAACTGAAACTGAAAGCTGTGATTCAGATGGAAGAGAACATCAAAATATCCAAACAAAGGAAAGTCAGATTGTTGAAGTTGTTGTTTAAAAGAGTATTACGTATTAAGAGTGATAAAGTGAAGGTTTGCTGTTTATTTAGGGCATGGTTAGTTAAATTAGGTGCTTTCTGTGGACACCAAAACATCACAGGTGTACAAGTTTTCTTCACATCCCATGCCCAGCTGACAGTAAACCAATGATCAGAGCTGGAAGAAGTGCTGTCCTCTACTGGAAGTAATTCATATGGCTCAGGGGTCCCTGCCTTCAAATTTGAAAGTCCTGTCACTTAGGGACATGTAGCTTAGTGCCAGAGCAGGAGGGAAGGGTGCGCTATCAGGCAGCACTTTGATACTGAGCTCCTATGTATGTATGCTAAATGATGTGAAGCAGCATCTAGCTACAAAGTTGTTTCAAGACCTTCCCATTGGGGAGACTGGATGAGGTTTAGAGTTTAAACACGAAATAAACAACAAAATGAAAGTTGACCCAGGCATGAATGCTTTTAGACATTACCCAGGTCGCCAGACATTGCCAACCCCTGCAGCACCTGATTGGAACGAGTTTCAGTAATTCTGATAAATCACTCAGATACTGATAGAAATTAAGACACTGTTAATATTGAACTTTGTCTTGCTGCTTTCCTTTTTTTTTAAGGATAAGCTTAAGATAATGTAAGATAAGCTAATAAGCTGTTAAGTCTTGGTTGGTTTAAAGAAAATGTTTGTTAAACTGCAAGTAAATCAGGCTCATAAGTAAACAGCCTTCTCAGAAATGCAACTGAGAATAAGCAGAAAGGGCTCATGAGTTTTCCCAGATCCAAAGGCCAAGTGATACTCAAACACTGGTAAAACTGAGAACTCACATGCAGAAGATCTTAAATCTTGAGGTTTGTGTGTTTATGCCCTGTTAGCATTACATGGAATATTTCCCCATATCAGTATACGATAATAGACAATAAACTTTAACCTTTAAGCTGCCCCTGCCTGCCATAACATAGCCACCTATCTTACAAACCAGAACAGATGAATATGTATATTACTCTTTCTTTTCTATTTCCCATCTGCATGAAACATATGCCACGTACAGTGGTTCCAAGAGATCAGTACAGGGTCTACAGTCCACATGCTAAAATTTGTTATAAAATATGCATGATAAAATCTTGCAGTGGAAATCACATTTCTAACCAGGAAAAAAGCCCTCACTTTTAATGAGGGTTTAATTAATGTCAGATTGGCTCAGCTGGTAGCACTCTTGCCTCTGGTGTAGAAGGTCATGGTTTTGAGCCCTACATCAGGCTCTGAGCTCATAACCAATGCTGACACTGCAATGTACTTTTGCTACAGTTAGAGGTTCTGACCTTCAAATGAGGTGTTTAAACTAAGATTCCTCCTGCTACTCTCTGGTGGTTCCTCCAGCTGGAAGCTAAAGGTGTTCTGGCACTTTTCAAGCAGCGCAGGGAATAGCCCTTGCATCCTAACTCACCCTTGCTGAATAAAGTAGGTTATAATAAACAAAGCTGCAACTGTCAGCCATTACTGACAGCTGAGAATACACACTAATGAGGCTGCTCTATTTATTTATGTGCCAACCTGGCTTACAAAGTAGGAAATGCTCGCTACTTTGTCACAAAAGAGTGAAGGACCTTTTTTGGGAGCTTGAAAAGGAGAAATGATGGGAAGATATTAAAACAATGTAAAAGGGCTTATTTTCAAAATGAGAATGCCCTAATGCCATATTCAAGGAAAAATGGCACCACTTAAGATAAGCTAATATTGTAAGTAAGGAGATACTGGAGGGGACAGGAGAAATGTGAGATAAAGGCCATTTCCAGTCTTCTTGCAAATAGAAAGTATTAAAATGAAGCCTGACTGTCAGCAGCAATAGGGTTAAAATTTCAGAGCAATTGTACATGAATTAGCAGTCAAATTGGTATCAATCTATGTGATCCTGTTAATCAGCTGAGTCATCACAAAAGACATCGTATGAACTCATCTGGAAATTAAGATCTTTATGATCTGTCCATTCAGGCTATCAGAAATGATTTAGAACTAAATCTCAGAACCAATCCATTTCCAGCCTTGCCAACACTCCTAGCCCCTGCCCTCCTCCCCTCTCCCACTACACACTTTATTTTAAAACCAGAAAAGTTTTTTGTTTCATCTCCTTGATAACACTCTTACCTAAAGGAGATTGAATTTGGCACTCAACAGTGACTTCCTAACTTGAACCTTACATTTTGTGACGCCAAGGTACCCTGGTATTCCCTACATAGTAGTTACAATGATGTTTTCTGGGACATGCAATCCTGGCAGGCTGTCTTTCAGCAACAGCAAACTTCTGCTATTTACTCTATCTTAGCTTAGGAGGTTTATAAAATAAGCCAGCATACTGCATTGCTTCCTTACAACTTGTTGAGAATAACTGAATGTAGCGCAGCAAGCCAAAGCCTTGATTATCTAGGATCTGGATTATGGCTAGGTAAATAGAATACAATCAATTCACATATAGAAATGAAAGTGGATTCATTTGTAAGACATCCTATCTCCTCCCTTTAATTCACTCTGCTGGGCCAACTGCCACTGGAGCATAGAAAAATTGAAATGATGCCATCTACCTTTATGAAATTACATCTAAGTTATTTACAGAGGCTCACCTCATGAAGATGAACTTTTTTTATTCTGCAGTAAATCATTTCTCGTCTGCAGGTAACAATTATAATGTTAGAAAGGCCTGAAAAGTAGTTTATGGCTCTGGAAATCAGAACAACTCGGAAAGAAAATGTATGTTTTTAAAGAAGAAGGTGAGCTACAGACACGTGGAGCCAATATGTCTGAGTTCCCAGCCAGACTCCCCTGGGTATTCAGTCACAAAGCTTTTGTATGACTGTGGTATTTGAAACCCTGCAAAGTGATAGTAGTCTAACTGTAGTGTGGCTGATAGCATCTGCATAATTCTATGTGTTTTCTTGGAACAGGAAAAACAGCTTTCATGATTCCTTCCAACTATATTCTTCTATGACTGTATGTTTTCTGTGACTTTATTTGCAGTGCAATGTTGCATCAGCTTCTAAAACTGCACGGAGTTCAAGCACAGAGCTGTAAAGCACAAACAGGGAACTTAAATTTCCCATTATGGGGGGAAAAAAATAAAATTAATCCTTGGCTCTTTAAACTGAACTGCTTGAGTGCAAATGGTATCATTGCTGTCAGGGAGAAAACTAAGAAGCAGGCTGCTAAAGCCACAAACCTCCCCTCTGAGCAAAGCCATGCCACGAGCAGCAGAGTGCAGCATTTGGCCCTGAAGATGGAACTGCTGACAAGGTGAGGAAGCCTGGGCACTTAGTGGGATTTATCTCACCTAATATTTTCAGTCTAACTTCAGCAAGGTGTCAATTCTAAATTAAGTTCTCAGTGTAGTCAGTGAGGAAAGGATCGGCCAACCCCTAAAACACTACACAGTCTTGAATGGAATGAGTCACTCTACATAGCTGTCTATTTCTTTCCACTGTCTTTAGAAGGAATTCAAAAAGGGGAATGAAGACAATGACAAGTTGGAGAACAGCACGCCTCTGCTCCTATATAAAAGATATCCTATTGAAGATGAAACAGGAAACTATCAGTAGAAAATGCTGCCTTTCTACTCTTTGCTGCATAATGAATTCAACATAAAAATTTAAATGACGTACGTGAAACACATAGAATTCTCAGATATGGACACTTGTCCCTTTCAGCAGTTGCTCTCAGACTAAGTCTGATGGGATCACTAGGGGTTCACAGGTCTACCTTCATCTTCCCAATGAAGTAGTTTTTAAGTAATGTCACATCCTACTAAACTCCAGCCAGGGTTTCCCAAGGCTTTTTAGACATCGTAGCTATAGCAACAGGAACCCAAACAACTCTGTTCCCTACATGACACAACTTTGTTGGGTGTTTCTTACAGCTGGAATTCAACTGTGATCAAATGTACGGGTGGCAGCTCTACTGAGGAGGTATAACACACACACAGCAGGACCTAATCAAGCTGCAAAGTAACCTGAAGAGATTAGAGCAGTAGGAGCTGTAGGCAACAGAGGAGAATCCAGGAGCAATGCCAGTCCCACACCACTGAGAGAATAAATCAATTACAGTGTCACAAAGTAAAGATTGAAAATAGAGGTTTCTTCCTCCATTAACACAAGTGACATTCATCCCTTTTATTGTGTTCTTTTATTGCAATGTGCTCTGTTTTTTTTTAATACCGGTTGACACTGCAGTTGTTTCAAGGCACAAAGTACTTTTTGCTGAAGATGTATAAACTATTCAAGAATCTCTGCTTTGGTGACTTTCTGAGGGCAACTGTCCTCACCATGCTGCTGTGGCTCTCTGGCCCTGCTTCCAACAACAAGCAAGGTAGAGCGTTGTGTTCATCTCTTGGGACAAGATATTTGTACAAGTAGTGGCTGGGCAGACTGAAGGGCAGGCAGACTGCTGGCTGACTGCTTCTGTGTCTCATAAGCCTAACAATGAATTATTTTTTGTTAATTTCTTATCACTTCTGTCAGTGCATTTTAAATCATAGTCACAAGGTTGAGACATGATTGCCACAACTGCCTCTAACATCTATATGCCATAACAAGAATGTATGCAAAACGTTTAGACTGAACAAAACTACAAACAAAATCAAGTTACTTAATCATCCATTGGTATCCACTTAAAAAGCTCACAGTACCTTTTGCTTAGAATTCATCTTAAGTGGAAGCCCATTTCATGGCTGAGCAGTTCTTCCCAGGCTGGAAGCGTGGCCAAAGGCTGGAGACTCCTCTCTGGAGAGTGCTGTCAGTCCTACATTGAGTGTGGGGCTAACAAATGAAGGATGCTGTTTTTGAGAGGAAAAGGCTTTTTTCTGAGGCTTCCAGTAAAGCTCTTTTTGTTTAGAATGGAATGCTCACACATTTGCACATCCAGGCCAAACCAGAAGTCTGAAAAAGAGTGATTTCATTGTTTGCCCATGGCTATGAAGCAGAGTCAGACATACATCCTTGGAGACGGGGAAAAAAAATGGAAGGGAGGTATTATCTCCAGAAGCGAAGGAGAAACACCACAGAAAAATCTTCTCATAACAGCAACATTTCTGAAGACAGCTTCTCATTCCCAAGAGGATTATTTTAGCCACTTCTTGAGGGAAGATAACATTTTCTCCCTGTATGTGTAGAAAAGAAACCTTTGGAAAAGAGCATGTGCTAGAGCTAAGAAACTGATTCTTGTTAGCAATGGAAGCCAGAGATAAAGGCTGCAGTGCTTGGAAGAGCTTTGATAGTATGACAGTCGCTTACTTTTGTGATCAGCTGTCAACCATACCTTACAAATATGAAAATTAAAAAATTTATCTGCACTCAGCCATGGTGTGAGGCAACAGGAGCTGTAGGCTCACTCCACAAACCCCTCACATCCTTTTTGTCTCTGCTCTTCTCACAATGCAGGGACATTGCAAACACCAGATCCAGGAATAAATTGTAGATTATACTAATCATTCCCCTCCAAATGACTTTCTTGGCTTTTCGTTTTAAAACTGGATTTTCAAGAACATATTTATCTATGTTTAATTTAAAAAATGCAAATCATTTGGCTAACTTGACAATGGATTTTAATTCATTTTACATTTCGTAAGGAAAAACTCAAAAATTCAATCATTCATCTAGTCCTAGTTTTCAGAACAGCAGCTCCCATCAAGTAAGAAAAAAGCTCATCACTCATGGGCTTTAATCTGGAGCTCAGTGTCAGAACAGAGACATAAAAATTCAAAAGCTTGACTCAAATTCTCATGTTTTTGAAGTCCTATTTAGGAACCTGGATCCAGCACAGTAACTGAAGAACACAGCAGCTGATGTACTACAGAACATCCTACAATATCTTTGCTCATTCCCAACTTACAGATAGATATGCTACTGCCTGATGTATTATTCCAGAAAAACTACTGACCAAATTTCAGTGCATTCAATTACATAGCTTCAGTACGATGTCTCAATATAGATTCTGTAGTACAATGGCAGGAACTCATTCATTAACTATAAGTGCCATCCAGCCTGACTTTAATATAGCAAATAATTCCGAATTGCTCATAATTACAACATATAACTTCCATTATGTAATGACTAATTTATTTTTTACCTGTATTTGTAGCTAATGAAAATAACTTAGACTGCTAAATAATTCCTCAAAACTTTGCTCCTGTGAAGAATAGAACAGGTGTGGTCCACGTTCCTATTATCTAAATTGTCCTGGAGATGAGTTTTAATTTGCCATAAATACTTAATGCTGCATCCTTTACTACTGTATTATTCATTTTCTAGGAAAATGTGAGGCAAGTAGTCTCACATGGGAAAAGACTGTGAAAAGATTAACAAGGCTCTTTTTTTTCCTCCTTCCATCAGTCCTCAGGGGTTTCTGGAAAGCAGGGAAGCCCGCTGTTACTGAGAGGCAGTGGCAAGATCTCCAAGAAGTATGTAGGAAATATTTTTCCTCCACTGGGATGTACCTCAAAATCATTTTGTGTTGTCACTCCAGATAAGAATAAAAAGTCAAAATGTGAACTGCGAATAAAAATTAATTCCCCTTCAGTCCCGTGAAGGATTTAGATATCAAATATTCTTAAAATCTCTCCAATAAAACTTTCAAAAGGATCCATCATTTCACACTAAGAAAAGCCAACACAAAGCCTTTTCATTTTCCAAATGACGTACTGTTTTTGTTCACTACTCCAAATCATAAAAACAATTGTGCTCTAACAAACTTCCACTTCAAAAATCCTCCACCGTGCTAAATGTTTGTTATAATCTGAAAACACAGGAGTCTTTAGTGTGATTTATTAATGCCAAAGGTTCCTTAATTTACTCGCAAACTGAGCAAAATCACGAATCTTTCACTCTTTTCTTCATCAAACATTCTAATGCTTTATGCTGTAGGCAGCTCACAGCAGAACAGTATTTCCTGGGGAACACATTGTAGGGCAATAAGGTGATCCACTTTCTAGAGCAGAAAGTTCCTTAATTCATAATAATTTCTGTTGAGAAAACGACCGTATCACTCAGACCCAGCTCAAAGCACACTGATGTAATTTAGAATTGTTTTTCAATCTGATTATCAAAATCTAAATTGACTACAGGAAAAAAAACGCTGCTTCCAACAAACAAGGAATCCTCAGTGACAAGGCTTAGGAAATATAAATTTCCTGGTCCTTTGCCTATTCTACTGAGGTCTTTCTTCTCTCTGAGAAATATGTGGTTACAACCTTGCCTACCCTTTGCAGTGTATCACTGAGTCCATCCTTGGAACCAGCCTGCAAACCTGTGCATCTCAGCCACGCTGCCTTTGGAGGCAGCTAGGAAATTAAACAGAGCCCAGGATCCTGCTTCAGTTCTGCTGAAATTTGTTCCTCTGAGCTACGGGTACAGGTCTCCAGCATGATCTTTTGCAGAAAAACTGACAAGAACAAAGCCCACAATTATTAACCTTTCCACTTGTTCCCATAGTTTATTGTGACAAGACAATGCAATAAGCTTGAAGGTAATCAAAAAGCAATTTTGTAGTAGTGAGCTTAAAATGACAAACCTTTCCTTTTCTAAATAAATCACCATTATTCCCACATGGTCCATGCTTGACAAGTTTGTTTCCTTAGTAACAGAGTACTTAAACAGGGTCTGTGTGCAAAGATTATACCTTTAGCCACAGAAGTGAAAGAAGAGACAATAGGACAAAAAGTGGTCCACCCACTGAAGTCCGTGATTTAAATATTTATCAGCTGAGTAATGACTGAAGACAAGGATGTGCACAAGCACAGGTAGGCCTATTTGTTCCATGCCTTTTGTGTGCTTGGTGGAGCCTGTGGACTCTGAGGGGTTTTCAGACTACAGTACCTAAACTGAATTTAACACTCCCTGATGTTTGTTCAATAGCTCACCTAATGTTGAGGTCAGCTGTCTTATAAATTATTGAGCAGATTAACAGTGTTAGGACTACAATATAAATAAAGGGTATGCAGTAGACAAAGGAGACACGCAGCGCGTCTGGCTCAAAGACGAAACAGTGAACTGACAGAAGAAAAGATTAACGTGCTACAGATACATTGAAGAGCTTTGTGTTCCCTTTCCTCAGTGATTAAATGACTGATTGCTTTGTAACAGTAAACGTGTTTGTCTTTGGATACACAAAACCTGATGTTACATGATGCCAAGCTAAGACCACTGCCAGAGAAAATTCCTCAGTCCTCTCTGCCAGTGCCAATTAAATCCTTCCTTGCATCGGATGCAGACAAATCAATGGGTAGGCCTTCAAAAAATTTAGTTTACTCCATAACTAAACAGGGACAGCTTCACAACAACTCAAGCTGGTGAGAAGCAGATCGGTCTTAATTCTTTCAGCAATTCCACAATTCTTTAAAGATGTTTTCCCCTTTGTCAACAAATTCCTTTAGATGAACAATGATTATGGATGTTTTTATAGAGGCCAGCGTGTTGGAAAGTCTAAATCAGACATTAAATTACCTACCATTTTCACAGCCTTAGATTCAGCTGCCAGCAACTGATATATGAAAATCCCTAAGATAGTGTCTATAAAAAATCCCATTTACCCAAAACAAAATTTCTTCTTCCCTTCTAACCTGACCATTTCAGCAGCTGTCCTGAAGAATCATACCACAATAGTTTGACAAGTGCCAAGTAACCTGACTTTCTACTTCTTCCATCAGCACCCACATCGGAAAGGCAGTGGTGCTGCCCATAAGCAGAGGCCAGCATCTTTATGTAGAAAAACTGTGTGAATAAGTTCAGTCCTAGCTTCAAAATGTAATTTCAAATAAAGCTGGTGAGATTGCAAGGGTGACAAATTGTTTAGAAGTAATTCTTGTCAGTATATGGAAAGGATGTTTATAAACAAATTCTAAACTTGCAGTTGATAGAAAAGTAAGACAATACTTACTCCAGCAGACGTAGTTTATTTGAAATTTCAATCCAAAGCAACAGACTTCAACGCTCATTATGGCTTCAAGTATTATTCATCAACATTTGTAAATTGCCAGGAAGAGCAGAAGTAATCACCCACTTCCTTACACTTTTCAGCAGCCACACAGAGTGCTCACAGATTTGAGTAGGCTCCTGAAGACTACTAAGTGTGCGGGTCCTACCAACAGACCTCAAGATGGGCAATTTGCTGAAGGTCACCTGATTGCTTACTGCAGTGCACGAGGGGATGAATACTGATATTTAGTTACTTTTGAGAAGATATTTCTCCTCTTCATCAAAATAATCTGGAGTTTATAGATGGGAAGGATTTATGCAACTCATTTTTGTTAATCACTTTTCTCAGAGTGGTCTGGTAAACAATACCAAAACACAAGAGCTTCAGATGAAAACTGAAGAGCTGCTGGTTTCATTCATTACTGAGAATTACCAAGACTGTTTGAAACAAATGATTTTTCCTAATTTTTCTTGGCTTTCAGATAGTGACCCCACCATCGTGAGCCACCATCAGTGACACCAGTAAAGAGAGAAATTTACTCCCACAGTCTAAAAGCTCTTTTCATATATTGCCTGCCTCCTCAACACCTACTCCTTCTCTTGCATTTTTTAGTGTAAACAACATTCAGTATTGAGATGTGGAATGAAAATCAACACAGAGCTTTGCTGGTAAAACAATTTAACTTTATGCATGGGAAATAATGAGCCCTATTCCTTTAACTGTGGAAATTAGGTTGTCTTTCTTTTAAATGTACTGAAATATAAAACTTGCTAAATCTAAATTACCAGTTTAATAACGTATTTGCCTAAACATTCCTGGATGAAATATCAATTTGGAAGAGGCGCCAGATTAGATTCATCAGAAAACATATTGCAGAGTAATTCAGAAAATATTAAAATGTCAACCTCTCTCCAATCCTCCTTCTGAAATGCAAGAGATGATATTGTTGTTCAGCTTGATAGTTCTACAGTTATGTTGTTTCCTTTCCCCCCACCACGTTCTCCCCTAATTTGTCTGTATTATACAACTAAACTTGCACCACGTGGTGAAATGTTCCTATAGCATCATCCATACCCAACTCTGCAGGTCTGTCTGGCTGTGGTATTTATTCCAGCCCTGCAGCAGGACCATGGGGTTGCTTAGGGCTCTATCCGCTCTATGGCAGGCATACCTCTGCCCTAAGCAATACTTGCTGTAGAAAAGGCAGCAGCCTTTCTGAGAATATCTTCAGGGTGCTGAAAAGCATGTGCTGAAAAACACTTGTGTCATCCATATTCAGGCCTTTGAACACTAGGCTTCCAAGCAGTAATGCTGCAGTCCCATGCTTGGTTTTGTAAGGGGCCTGGCAGTCTCCAAGCATCAGGGAAGAAACTGCTTATGTCAGATAGCACTTAGAGCCAGAAAAACTACTATGAAGCCTTCCCTTTTCTCGGTGGCCAAACAGAGGCTAATGACTGGAATGAAAGCTGGGTGTGTTTCCTCAGATCTCATAAGTCCACAGTGAAAGTTTTCTGTTTACCCATAGAAATATCTGAGATCTACTGTAAAGC
Organism: Lagopus leucura; assembly: GCF_019238085.1. NCBI lineage: Eukaryota > Metazoa > Chordata > Aves > Galliformes > Phasianidae > Lagopus > Lagopus leucura. The sequence goes on from NW_024962266.1 coordinate 25,571,743, forward strand.
TGTGCTTTAGATCTCAGCCATCATAACTGTACTTCACAGAAAATAAGACCTGTGACAGCAACTGAAGTTTATAGACAGATCAGTGGCATCAGGCTATTAATTACCCACTGTTTGTAAGTCTCTTTGAAATGCAATGTTGAAGCTCTAAACATTATTAATAAATTCTCAGTTACCATGCTGATGTGCATTTCAAATGGTTAGAATAAACTGTTATTCTAGTCATTATTCAAATCACTTAAACTGTAAAATCCCAAAATGGCATTACTGAGTGTCTGGCTGGATTCTAATATCTTTTAACACTTAAAATAAAATCCTGAAAATATATTCTAAATGCAGCTGATATCGTGATGCCCGTCTGAAGTTGCAGATACCATGAGACAGTAATTCTGAAAGATGGGAATATTCATGGCTTGAAGACTCCTTGCTTCAAAGGTTCACCAAGAAGATGTGCACACCCATGGGAGAGCCCAACGGCAACACGGCACTGAGCCCGACCTGCATGGAACAAGTTCTGGGTCTCCCTGCTGCTCCTGAAGTCAGAGCTGTGAGCACAAAGCTGGAGGCCAATGCTGCAGCACTGCCTCTCTCCTGGAGCATTGCAGCAGCAGAGAATAAGACAGACTTATGAAAGCTGAATCACTGCAGAGACCAATGTTCTGTTAAGTTCCTGGTACACTGAATTGCTTTAGTAATCACTTTATACCCAACTGCTTTTAGTGAGTATTTCACCCTTCTGTGCCAGCTTTTCTTACGCAGATATATAATTTTAGATGAATTTCTTGATTAGACGCTCATAGTTATCCAAGTCCTTTGCTCATCAGTAGTGTGACATTCACTATCTGCCAACACACCACTCTGGGAGATTAAGTAGAATAGATTTTAAATGGGATGTTATTGACATTTCAATTATTTAAGCTTTAGTAGAAAGTGACCAGATGAGGTTTAGATTGTATGATCCTCCTCACAAAAAGTTCTGCCAGCAGGGAGCAGACGAAAAGAATGGGTGAGGGGTAACTCAGTTGACTATAGATCATAGCTGAAGGGGAGAGGTAGGCCATCTGGATAGACTCATCAGTAGATAGATCCAAAAGTGCTTTATAAAACAGTTGAAGTGATACAGATGCTTTTTCTAAATACCTCAGGGTATTAGCAGCAAGCAAGAAAGGCAAGGACATGATCAGTTCCCAAACTATTGGTATAAATCAGCTACCAGCAAAATGAGGAGGCTAGCTAGAAGTTTTCTAATCAGGAGAGGACCAGGGTTTTGGAAGACTTCCAGTGGAGACAAAAGAAACAAAACAAAACAAAACAAAACAATTTATGAATGGGTTTATAGCAAGCCAAAGCTATCTCAGGGCTCTGTGAGTGGGGAAATCTCTCCTAGCTTTGCTCCCCCAATGTCATATTCCTATTACAAAAGTGTAAGATATAAAAGTCTGTAATAAAGTAAGAGCTAAGCTAAAAGCCTTAGATTACTACTAGTTGAAATTATTACAGGATATCTCAGTTTACACAATGTTCTGTGTAGGAGTATCTGCATCCTGGATAGAATTTATGAGACAGCAGGCCCTGACCACACAATCTCAAAACCCCTGGCTGTGTATCATCATACGAGCCTGCTTCAGTCAATTTAGATCCTTAGTGTAAATGCTCACTGCTGCAGATAGTCAGCAACATTTATATCCTTATTTCTTGTTGTTACTTTTTGCAACAGGCAGACAGGATGAGGTAGAACCTCTAAAGAAGAATAAATCCTACAATGCTTCTGATTTCACTGAGTAATTTTTCCATTTTTAAATGAGTACAGATGTGCTGAGCCTCTTGACAATCACTATGTAGTAGGGAAGAAGTAGCCATGTATTCAATTTTTGTATTAATAATTACAGTAATTAAAACTGTGACCGAAAAGCCCCGAAAACAAGAAAGCCAAGATATTCAGTTATGGATGTTTTAATCCTAGTGTCTAAATTCAATTCCAGCCAGATGAACAGGGAACTCCTTTAGCTGAGCAGTTCTGGCTCATAAGGGACTGGTTTATGCAAGGACTCCCTTTGTTTCTGAAGAACTACAAAACTGCTTATCTTTTCAAGAAGATACTTCAGCACATCCCAAAATCCTGATGTAAACTGGATATTTTTTTTTCTGTTAAGATACTCTGTACTCTCACATAAACATAATAGATTTTATTTTTTTAGCACCTTTAGCCAAAAATTGTAATGATGAGGATATTCTCATCAATGTATAGAGAATATTGAGGCATGTTCATTACCAGATTAGGAAGAACGCTCTGCCAAGGAAAAGTGTAAGATTCTGCAAATCTTATTCCTGGGGAAAAAGCTCGTCATGCTACCTGAAGCAATGAAAACAGTAAATATAATGAAGAATTAATGCCCATCATGCATCAGATTTATAGGCAATTGTCTGCTTCACATACCTTGAATTGCATAACGAGAGCGACTGAGTTTTACTACCTGTGATGTAGAGAAATCATCCTCAAATGAGATGCCTGGAAAGCAATAATGTTGATATGAAATGGAATTTTTATGTAAGAATCACAAAACATTTGAGAATTAAAGTAAATCTTCACCAATGTTAGTGGAAATGAACAAAAAGTTTCCTGCCTGGGTTTATCATGAAAGAGAGTGGGATTTAGGAAAACATTTGTACTTTCTACCACCGAGCATTAAAAAATATGTATTTCTGTTTTTAAACTTAAATCTGCCTTGATTCATCACCTCCAGGGCACTATAAGATTTCTATTAGTAGCTATTTGCAATCTTGTCCCTATCTCAAAATTAACAAATTGCTCATCATTCATTCTTAGCTCAACATGAACCTTAAAATAGGATTGATAAAACAGACAGTGAACTGAGTGCCACCTATAGGAGCTCTGTTTCAAAGAAGCACAAAAATCTCATCTAAGATTCCTAGACAGAGAGCCAGATGCAGGCCATAGAGAGCAACACCAATCCAGAGCCAGCAGTTCTACAGTATGCTGGAAGAGGAGTGTCAAACAGGCATCATCCGTGAGTTTAAGACACATTTTGGCTAATGAACTAGACAACACTTTTACATCTTTTTCCAGAAGGATTGTGATGCATGGGTGAATAAATGAAGGGGTCTGTATGTAACAAACCAGCTGCTTGGATGTTGAAACTGGTCTTCTCACCACCCTTCCCTTGGCCTTCCTGTGCAGGGCCTTAGGCAGTTCATCATTTTGCTGATTGGCTCAACAAAACAGATCTTCTTTCCATTTTATGGACAGCCAGAGATTTCTGGATGTGAAGATATTCAAAAGCAGTGAAGAAAGAGCCATTGTCATTCACTGTAAAGTTGGATGGTTGCAGCTCTGAGAAGTAATGAATCTGCAGTTGCGATATATCCACAATGATCCATGGGAGAGCAGGATTTCCAGATCTGTGCCCTTCAACTCTAACATTAACCCCTTTCCCATCACATTCCAGAGGAAGATATCTTGATTTGCAGTACTGGAAAAAAGACTGCTAGATTTAATCTGTAGTCACAGAAAGGCCGGGCACTGATAGCCATGAAATGATTAACCAGCCTGATGGTAAATTATCGTTTGCAAAATCATCCCCCTGTGAATGAGCACAAAGAAATTCATATTTGTGTTGCACTGGAAACAGAAATCTGGCTCCCTCTCTTCCATGGGAGGTGCACTGCAGAGAGCACAACTAAGAAGAGTATCTCTACATGGAGAGAAGCAGGCTAGTGAGTGTGAATGAGCGAGCAAATCATGCTATTTTGACCTATACATGGCACACTGCACAATCAGAGGTTTTCATTGCAGAAACAGAAAAAGGAGTGTTTTGTGAGTTGCAGCAGCTGCTGTCATATGCAAAGATTTCATACAAGCCAGCCTAGTGGATTTGTTTTCCTAAACAAACTTGCAGTCATCTGTCTTTTTAAATATAACTTCTGTGACACACAGATGAAAATCAGAAAGTGATGCTGAAAGCTTTCCATGCTCTATTAATTTTATTATGTAAATCCACTCCCCAATTGATATTTTCATTCAAACTAGCACAAGATCTGTCATTATTCCTCGATGTAAACGGAAGCAAAACAAGTAGTATTCAAGCAAGTACTCTCATTTGGATTATTATTTTAATACAGCAGTATTGTCTGTAGGTAATTTCTAAAGCATGTTTGCATAGCAATTCTAGGCTGCTTCTTCCCAGAGGCTGTTTAGCACTGTCAACATTTATTTCTTTTGCTTTTGTAAATATAATAGAAAGCAGAAATGTTTGACTTCAAACTAATAAGCAGATTTTGAGAAATGGACAACAAAATCACTCTTCTGCTCTTTGAATTATCTGTCTCCACACCTAATAATAAACCAACAATGGGAAAGCAAAACTCACAGAGACTGAAAACCCACAGAGAAACGTGCAAAGCATTCGCAGTGTTTTAGCATCAATTCTACTGCCATTGGTGAGTATTAAATGGTTGATTAAAAAGCATTTTTAAGGCACTTAGTGTAACACATGTTCACCTTGTTCTAGGAACATACTGGCAGATGAATGTATATCATTTAACTGCTACAGCCTTTAAAAACTTGGAGGAAGTATTCCACAGTAGCATGAACTGTGCTTGGTCTAAAGGCCAAGCACACAGGATTTGATTCCAGTGTAAATGTGTAGCTCAGTTACCCAGACCTAAACAAACACACAGAAGTTAATTGGAATAGCCAGTTAATCAAAGCAACAGGAAATTCTTTTCCCTACAGAGGCATATTAGCAAGTTTTATCCAAAGTATTATCAAATTATGATTTGTAGTAGAAGAGCACATCGTATTTTCACATAAAATTTCTGACAAAATATGTTCAAATATGCAGCAAGAACAAATCCCCAGAGCAACAAACCTTGAATCAAAAAGAAAGACAAGAGAGGGAAAACCAAAGCAACATAAAGGTGACACGATTTTTTCTATCCAGTTTTGTGCACTGGCTGTGACACCTTGGGGAATCAAAATACAACTTTTGAATAGCACTTAACAATCTAGAAGTGTTACCATTTTATTGTATCATGGTACTCCACAATGAACTGATACAGCATTCCTAGTGAAATTTACCTAGCAGAGACCTTGTACAGCTGCCAGAGAGTCAGGCTCTGAGAGCACTAACAAGCCTCTGTCCAGCCTCACCTGGGACCTCCACCCACACCATGAGACCAGGAGCCTTGGCCATACAATTTCTTTCTGAGCTCCATTGCAGGAGTCCTGGGCTCTGGTATAACCTCAGCCATGCCTGTTTCTACCCTTGCTGTCCTTATGCCAAATATCAATCTGCAAACTGGCTTCCAGATTTGATGTTGGCTCTGCCTCGTCACGATATGCCCCGTCCTCACCCGCGGATTCACCTCCTGCCTTGACTTCAGACCTGCTTTGTCACTGTACTGGCTCATTGTAATTGGACCTGGCTTTTACATCTTTATTTTGATAGTTCTCATTCCTTTTCATCAACTCCTATTTTCTGAGTCAGTTTTATTTCCCAGAAGAAGCATTTGCTCTGCTTTTCTTCATCTAGTCTATCTACAAACCATCGCTTTGTACCCCTTTCAATACTGATTTGAAGCCTCAGTTGTACCCTTTGCTTCCTCTTTGGTTCTCTTCTCCCCAGGGGTTTTGCATCTCTAATGTCCAGGCAGGCAATAGAAACGTAGTCAAACTTCTAGTAGAGCTACTAGATGGTTCTAGTAGCTCTTAACTCCTTTACAGAATCACAGAACGACAGAATCACCAAGGTTGGAAAAGACCTTCAAGATCATCCAGTCCAACCATCTACCTATCACCAACAGTACTCACTAAACCATGCCCCTCGACCCCTTTACCTTGGTTGCTGGGTAATGAGTTGAGGATCATGAGAATCATAGAATTGCTCAGGTTGGAAAAGACCTTAAAGATCATCGAGTCCAACCACAACCTAATGATATTACCCTAACAACCTTCTGCTTAATCATGTCCCTGAGCAACTGTGAAATGCCTTTGTCAGGAGCAGCTGTGTTTTACTCTATCTCTGAGATAAACTGTTTGAAGGATGGATGTATCTGGGCATATCTGAAGATCTGTCATAACCCAGAGATCAGGAAAACCACTAATTGCACAAATGTCCCAGAAGCAAGGCTGAAACTTTCTGGAAAAGGTTTCAGTCTCAACTGAAGTCTCATAATCCAAAAAGAGTTGGTGGGAGAATAAATTAATCACTGAATATAAACAAACAAAAAATCAACCTGCATCTAACTCAATACTTGCATTCTTTTCATGGCAGTTTGCTTTTCAAGGTCCACTACATGTTTGCTGACACAAAACAAGATTCCAGTTGAGGACAGAAAGAGTTTTTGAAAAGTTATAAGCACATCAGTACATGTCGTTGGGGAACTCAATATGGTCATATTTGTCATATTTATGATTTCAGTCAGTTTTGAGCAAGGCTTTGTTGGTGCATTTTGCTTATCCTTAAGTTCTATGAGCATATTTTGGGTGTTCGGGTTTTATGGCTCAATTATTTTACTAAGAAACAACTACAACAGCATCAGTGTTATACCAAAGAAAAAAGGCAAGTAGATTTTCCAATTATCAAGGCAATGCAGCACTTGGTGTATATCGTTATGAAGCTGTTAACAAAAATGCTACATTTTCATTAGCTAAAAGGCTATTTATCCCTAATGAGTTGTTAAAGACTGAGGGCAAAATTCTGCTTTCACTTACTCCAGTGTAAATCTGTAATCCATTTGAGTGCCTCTGGATTTATATTGGTGTCAATGAAAGCAGAATCTGACCTGAATGCTCTTGGATTTGACTTTGTAATCTGTTTCCACCCTAAGAAAGCCATTATTCACCAGTAAAGACCAATCAATAACAGTAATACTGGGTGGAAGGAGAAATGAAAGAACTTTTTTTTTATCCTGTTAAGGATACTTTAGGAAACACTAAATTTATTGATGTATGTAGCTTTAAACATGTAAAACAACATATTTCCAGACTGTTTTGCAGTCTGGATGCTCATGTGTATCTACATGTAAATGACAAACATGGAAATTGAAGCTGGCCAGTTTCTACAGCTTCCCTTTTGCATGAAGAACTACTAACTGGCAAGTGGATAATTGACAAACAGTAGGAAAGTGATGTGAGGTCAGTTAGAGCTTACTGAGTTGTACTCCAATGCAGCAAAACATCAAAGTGATGAACACATTTGGTACAATATTCATCCCTACAATCAGACTTCTGAGAATTTATGTATTGTATCCTTTAAATGACTTAAATGTTGGTATTGGATTCAGTGAAGCAGATCTTGCCTTACAAATATATGGAATGGGTTGTATTTAACAGTTTTATACAATAGAGCAAATTACAGATATACGAGAGCCTTACAGGCCATAACATGACCATTTAGGTCAAAATGCTGTAACAGTGATGTTTACATGACTAGTGCTTAAACATACCAAGTGTCAAGATCAAAAAATAGAATAAAATAGAAATTACAGCTTTGAAAAGCAAATGCACAAGAGCAGAAGTATCTGTGCATGTAATTAGAGGGCAATTAATGTGTTCCTCTATGGGAGCATGGTATTGCTAGTGGCTGACTACAGGAACCTTAAGTGCTAGCTGATGATACTGGAGCATACATGTTATGGACTAGTGATCTTCACAGTGGCATTCTGCTTTTACTATTCCACGTTTGTTGCTTCACGACTGTAGCATATTGAGCTGATCACACAAATGCCACACCTGGTCCCTTAGATGAATTAATACAACGATGGTAAATGAATTTCCATAGCTATTACTGGCATTCGTTTTTGGCTCTGAGACACATGGGAAACAAAGAAGGGTTCAGACACAGTGCTCTGGCTGCAACTCTTGAAGTATTTGAAGTAATAGCTATGACTGTAGGGCTGTGTATCCTTTCCCCTACCAGCCTGACCTTATTCTAACTAATAGATTTATTTCTTCTTTTCAGTTTTGGAGGCAAAGATGAGTGCAGAGTGCTATGCTACTTTGTTGTACAGTAACAGCAGTAAGTGTGACCAGAATGTATTAAGTTCTTGCCTGCCCTAGTTTTTCAAAAACAGATTGTTGCTAATGCATAATTTTCCTGTCTTCTATGATTGATTCATCTATTCCTTTCATCTACTTTCATCTATGAAAGTATTTGCCATCAGTAAGCAAATAATATAAATATAATTAAAGACAAAAGAGAAGGAAGATGTATTGTATTGTATGAGATATTACCCAGGGAAAAATATTATAATAAGCATGAATAAAACAATGTTTACTGTAAAAGTAGAAACATGCAGCTAGATGAACATTTCCCAGTATTAGAAAAAGAATGATTTCTCTTTCCTTAGTTGCATTCATCTCTATGATCTTACAAGCCACCCTTGAGAGTGATATAAGTAGAATCATTGAGGGCAAGCATTAAACCACATTGTTCGACAGGCAGCTACAGGTAAAACACCAACTTAGAATGAAACACAGTATGTAGGGATTAGTTGGTCCAGTCTGTATATCTGCACGGAACTGATAGAAGAAGTTTTTCAAGTATGACTTGAGAGGAGGGCCCAGTCCCATAATATCACCAAATGCACTTTGGTTCTTATCGTCATCAGTCAGCTCTGCAGTTGTAACACATGCATTTTCATGTTCTTGGTAGGCAAAGAGGCAATTATATCATTTCACTGCTGCTGAACTGGAGCACAATTGAAAGAGTATTTTTGAGTTATGTACAGAGTCTGTGACGAAGCAGTTACATTAACCTTGGACTCTCAGGTGTAGACCCTGGCATCTGAACTATTTGGCCATCCACTCTCTGGACAGTCTTTAGAGGAGAACTGAACTCAGTTCATGAGGTTTCTTTTTTCTTATTGTTCTATTTCTATTACTGGATGGTCTATCCACAGTGCAGAATATATCTTAGTCTGTCACATTTTCAATCTTTGTTCCAGTTCTCCATTTCTTCTGTTCCAAGACACTTTTTTCTCCCCTAGTGTCTGTCATCACTACTTCCACCTTTTGGATTACAACCTGTTTTATTCCATTTCCTTTCTTTTTTTCTTTTTCTTCATTCTTACATCTTTACATGGTGTCTCACTGCAGCAGAAGCAAGTGCAGAAACTGTGTGCCCATGGCTAACGTGTAAAATGTACAACTGGGTGCCTACTGTTGATATGTCAAATGCACAAAGGATAGGATCAACTCAATTCTCCTTTGTGTCTTGAGTTTCTGAGTGAGGGATAAATAAGGATAGCAGCAACACTTCCTCCTGTAAATAGCTAACTGGTACTTGTGATCCTACCTGGGTTTAAAGTCCTGAGAAGATCTGAGCCACTGTAGAATTTGCTTTAACTTTTAAGGAGGAAAAAAAATGCTCAGCATTCTGTCTACAAGGAGAATGACTGCTTTAATGCCACAGGACAAAAAGCTCAGGCCTTAATCATTTCCAGGTTGTGATGAAAATGAATGTCACAGCAAACTACCAGATTCTCTTTGGAGAGCATAAGTGAAGAGCCAGCCTTGAAAGACAGTCCATGAAAACACTACTGAGGACCTTATACGTTAGCAGAAGTACTTTAAAATCAACATAAAATGTCAACCATAAAAATGGATTTCAGAACTGCACTTGTCTGATGTGAAGAGAGAAGATTGGGATTAAAACACTGAATTAATTGTTATTTAAGGCTTTGGAGTAGATTTGGCCCCAGGTCTTTCAAGTCAAACTAGTATGATAAACACTCAGTTCCATACACTGTCTTCCTTCCCTACTTCAATTTCCAAGTCTCATCTGATCTTCAAAGACTGTTCATTTCCTCATCTCTAATCCTAAAGCACCTACATCAGTTCTATATGGGAATCTGAATGTCCTCACTGCTTTATCAATCATAAAGACCTGTTCCAAAGCATCATCCCAATCTCTTAGTTCGTGCCTTCTCATACTTACTTTCCCATTTTTCTATAGACCACATTAAAAAGCAGGATCCACTGGCAGCACCCCTTGCAGCAGTCCATGAAATGAAACCTAATATTTCCCACAAGGATCCTAATATATTCACTTTAAAATTTCAGGGAGAAGCTGAGTCCTATTATTGATATGCCACTGATTTATATAAGGAAGTCTCAACACCCAGGTACAATTTATCTTGGCCTAGTGTTTGGACAACGAAGCATTCAATAATGCATCCTTTGACAAATGTATATAGGCACTGGATCCCAGAGGTAGCTTTAACAAATAGTTTTATTCTTGCATCGTTCTGAAAATGGCTAGAACCAGTAGCTTCATAGAATTACTTTTGTAGCTTTGCAGTAAGTAACCTCACTGCTTTGGGAGAGAATTTAAAAATCCACTAACCCTCAAGATCAGCAGCTGCAGAGCTCATTCGTTTTTAGACAAAATAATTAAAAGAAAAGAAGGATACTAAGCACAAAGAATTCACCTTTAAAGTCAAACAGCCTGATTCAATTTGTCCCTGGAAATATTACAGTAGTAGGAAGAAAAACACCCATTAATGCTAAGGTTTCCCTGCTAAATGAATGTTCCACTGAGAAGTGGGAATCTCTTTATTTGCTTTGGATGCAGTCATGTGTCTAATCTTACTATAAATATTGTATGACCGTGCTAGACTTATTTAATGACAACTCCATAAATAAATTGTAAAAAGAGCATTGACCTGAAGTATCTGCTCTGTTGTCCATGCGAAGTCAAAATGGAGCTGAGGATGAAGGGCAAAGTCACAGAGCTGTGTCCTTGTAAAAGATGCACATTGTCAACAGGTAAAACTTAGGTCCTTTCTTACCTAAGTGGCTTATGCTGAGCTGGGAGAGGGAGAATAGCACATATCTCACGAGGCAGGACATCACTTGTGAGTCTCTCTAAAATGCAGGCAGAAGCACTGAGATTGCTACTAGGATATTAACATTTACTGCTGGAAGTTTTTCGTGTTACTGCGGTACCTGGGGGCACTGCAGTGGATGTGTGTATGCATGTTTGTGGGAGGACTCTGGTGGCATCTGTGCATTAATGTCTAGTTGTTCTTGCCTCCAGAACAGCCAGATGACAGGTTAGAGCCACCCGTATCCTGTGGCACCTCAACAGTGGGCTCATCCCTTCCTGCTGCCCCATGGGATTTTCCAGCAGATAGCTATAGTCATCAGTATGAACACCACACAGGAGTCTCCACTGGCTACAGCCATGGCAAAACACTAAAGCAAGAGAACCAGTCTTGTCCATGTCTTTTCCCAGCTACTGCTGATCAACACTATGAACTTTCCCAGAGACCTCATGTCTCATATGTACTGGAGTGAACTGGGCTCAGGTGATATAAAACCACATCAGTCCAGAGAACAAGGTTGGCCTCAGGAGCTGAAGCTGACTTAATATAGAGCACACCAATGCATCTAGCCAACTGGCTAGCTTGAGAAGTGCTGCTTCACTCTGCCTTGCCATTGGCACTAAATTCTCCAGACAGTATCAGTGTACCTCTGTGGGGGTGACATCACGATATCAAAATGAAATGAGACTATTTAAATGCAAGACTCTAGCGGTGCCAGTACAATGTGAAAATGAAACTAACTCAATGTAACCCCATAGGGAACAAGTTACGGTACTAGAGAGAAATAAAATAATGTAAATGCGTGTTATGCTGGACTTAAAGAGCCCACTGAGGCCATGGTCTGTTGCTGAATTTGTTTGGGTGTTCAGCTTAATTTGTGCCATATATCTTGAGATGGATGCATTGTTTTACTGAACAGCTATTAACTAAAATTAACATGCAAAGAAGTATGTTAGCGTTCAGGCAGGGTTTGACCTAAGCTGCAAAAAGCAAAGACATTGTGGAAGTCTGGTGTTTCAGTCCCAAGTGGGAAATGTTACTGGAACAATTCAGTGTTACAGAATCACACAATTAGGAGAGGTCCAGTATACTCATAGAGACTTGGCTTACTCACTGGAAACACCAATGCATTCAAATACAGTAACGTAGGCACCCAGTATGAATAGAGGCTATGCGTGGATAGGGACAGGGAGGTGAAAATGCAGTGTCACCATCAAGTGTTTGAAGGGTGCAAACAAGTAGAACGCTTGCTTTAGTCCTTAGGGCAATGATCTAGGTGTAATGGCACAAATTTGAGAACGAGAACTATCAATCTTGAATATCAGAAACAGTTTTGTGTTAGTGAGATCTGCTGGGCTGTGACAGGGTCTTCCCTGAAAACAGGAGGTTTCAGTTGGATCTGTACTATGTATGGCGGGATTCCTGGTGCAGAAATAAACGTCCAGGGGCTGCTTAGCATAACAGCAGTGACATACTCATGAAACATATTTCGCAGTTGACCTAAAAAATAAAAAATAAAAGGAGAAATTTGGATTTTTGACAGCCCTGCTAAATACATTGTCAAGCACAGCTCACCAGGCACCTTAAGGATTCATGGTCTGCCTACACAAAATAGCCATTTGGAAAAAGATGTACAGAGACCCAGAGGTATGGTCATCCTCCTGCTGCAGCATATCTATAGCTCACCTTCACTGGACATTTAATAATGCCTCACCTTTTTGGAGACAGCTCAGGGTTATCAGAAGCCCCACATGGACAACAGATGTTAAAAAGTCTTATCCACTGGCTATTGACAAAATCATGCACTAGAGAAAGGATGGAAAGATGCCTTGTGGTCATCCTCATTCTTTTATTTTCCTGCCTTTTCTACAGCCCCTATAAAGAAACACAGCAAACCAGAGACAATTCCAAAAAGAGTGAGCTGAAGTGACTGTGTGTGTTTTCAGAGAGCATTGCAAAATGGATACTAAAATTTTAAGTTAATGTGCTGCAGGCTGATGCCTACTTTGTAACTTTAAGAGACCCAAACTTTCCAATTCCATGCTTGCCTAGGTTTCAGGCCCGGCATCTCTACTTCTAACCAGCAAGGCCGGTTATCAGTACAGCTAGCCTATTTCCAAGCCATCAAAGGATCAGACTATGGGAAGATTCTGATCTCTGGGTACGTGACAGTTACAAACGATCTGTGCAGGCCCTATGACAGGCTGCTCACTTGGTAACTGATGAGCTGGTGTCCCAGAGAGCAGAGCCCATGTATTTAGCAAATGACAGAACTGCTATGTTGATCGAATCTATGTGGATCGTAAAGAAAAGCAAATACAAGCTTTACACTAAATGCCTATGATGGATAGATTCATCTTGCTGGGTGCTACTCTGATCCCTATGTATTCACTCAAACTACACATGTAATTCAAAATTTTCCTTGAATTTATTCATGTTTACAGGAACTCTGAAGCACCGTGCTTCCAAGTATTTGCAAATGACAAAGTACTGTACTCTGCTCCAGGGAAGGATTTGAGTCCATATCCTGAATTAAGTCCACAGCACACTTGTGCTAGTTATAATAAATAAAGAAGAGGCTTTGATTTGTCTCTGTGACAGCATAAATCGAAGTAGAGAGAACAAACCCAGAAATCTAGGAGGTGAAGAAGGTGTTTCTCCCACAAAACTTTGGCCAAGATCTAATTGGCTCTGAAAGAACAAAAAAATAAAGGGAGGGATGGCTATGTAATTTACAGATGGCTGTGTAATTTGTGCCATTACACCCAGATCATTGCCCTAAGGACTAAAGCAAGCATTCTACTTGTTTGCACCCTTCAAACACTTGATGGTGACACTGCATTTTCACCTCCCTGTCCCTATCTGCACATGGAGGGACTTCAGATACTTTATGTTCTACAGTGTGCAAGTCCACATTTTTACTAACAAAACTAGCCTCAATACTGAGGTTTTAAAAGTGTTACTTGTACTAAAGGAGAAAATTATACACAATTAAGTTTCAAGGTCATTGCTGCTGGATCTTTGAAACTCAGCTGTGGGGAATGTGAGGCAATGAATGAGATGGAGAGTCCCTTTTTCTAAACTTTCTTTTCAACCAATTCTGGGCACCTTTTGAGTGCATACTCTCTAAGATATTAGGGAATCATATCTCTATATGATAGAGATATGATATATATAGAATATCATCATATTCTCTAAGATATTAGAGAGCTCAAGCAAGTTGTAGTTTTGACAGTCTTCTCAGATATTTTCTATTTAATGTGTTAATATACTTTTTCAGAAGCAAAAAACAAAAAAAGCTAATTGTCTTAATATCAGCAGTTTGTGTGTTGCTTCCTTTGTAATAGCTTTTTACTAGGTCAGCTTGATGGATGGGAGCAGACATGAAAACTTCAGCTCGTTGAGCCCAAATGAGATTCTACCAGTACACTAGTCTGAAAATATTCTATTTTATATTCAATTCTATTTTAAAACATGTATGTTTTTAATATATATTTGCATTTTAAACCAACAAAAATCTCAAATAGCCTTGTCTTACTGAAAGCACTCCAATCTACTTCCAAGAGTGGTTTTAAAAATTCAGATCTGTACACACCAACCTGCCCATCAGACTCCATGACCTGGCAAAGGTCATTCTCTCGGTGGAAAAGTGTCCTGACCTTCTAAAGATGGGCGAATCAAGTTGAATAAGCAGCTTCAACAGCAAGCCTTTCATCTCCGACCTCCAGGCTGGATTACTGCAACTCATTAGACTGTTACACTGAAACATGCTAATAACTTGCACATTCAGAGCCATTGATGTATCAGCACCTGGGGTGAAAGTCTCTATAGGAAGAGTTCAAGATGCCATGCATTACTTGCAGCCACAGCTGTACTCGTGGGTTAAGCCACTTCATCTCACCTAGGCTCTGACCTGCCAAAGCTCTTCTTTGACATAAAGGAGAAGTAGTTGCTACTCCTTCAGTCGCCATCTAAATTTATCCCTACATTTCTTTCACAAGCAACCAAGTTTAAAGCAGAAATGCAAAGAAGCAGCAAAGAGAAGGTTAGAATGAAGAAGCTTTTGTGAAGCATTAGAGGAAGACAGAGATCATAAAGCAGCTCTGCCTAGTGTTAGAGGAAGAACTCTGCTTATTTGCCTCTGTAGGAGAAGTTTGCATGCATGTGTTTTACTACTGTTGTTCCAGGCAGCAGAACTGAATATGCAGTCTTAAAAACCACTCCACATGTTGTAAGGAGCACCTTACTGGTATAGAAGAACTAGTAAATCATTATGGTGAAGTGTTCCTATGCAGATACAGTTACAAATGGTGAAGATGCACTTTTATTGGTGTACCAAAACCAATCAAAGCCAGATTTTTTTTTCTTTTTTCTTCTAAAATAGCTATGCTTTTATTAAAGGATCTTGGTGTGACCACTCAGACTATCAGAAGCCCTCCACACCCTTGCCCAACAGCTGTGCAGACAGATGCTGGTAATGAGTTACAGCCTGATCCAAATTTGTGGCAATAAAAGATAAAATTGCCTAAAGACCCCTGGAAATGGATCAATGCATTTTACTTTATGAACACTTTTCTTTGCTATGTTGTGCTCATTTTATTAATTCACCTTATCACCATTCCTTATAAATTCAAAGCCCTCCTTAAAGTCATATATGTATCAGCTTATCAGAGCAGTTAGGAAACATCCTCTAAGATGACAGACAAATCCCACAGGAACTATGAGACATTAAACAATAAAACTGAAAGTCCAAAGTGAAGAGAGAAAGATTTCTTCAGGTGTAGACTGACAGCTTAGGATGTGCTCACAGAGAAAAATGAGACAGTCAGAAGTCTCAGTGGCTTCCACAGCCACACTTGCTTGCAATATTGATTACCAAAAGGAGATATCTGCATGTCAAAAGGAAGCTAGCATCAAAAATAAAGCTGTTTGCTAGAATGCAGAGACCAAACAGCCATGAGGAAATGAATGCGGGGCACATTTAAATACTGCACTGAAAAATCCCTGAGAAATAATCCAATATCATACAGGGGCATATGCACCATGTATATTACAATAGCAACGCCCACAAACACCTGCAGTGATTAAAGCTGTAGCTAAGGCAAGATGGAATTCTAATAGAGGTGTGCATGTACAAAAAGCTGCAGGATCAGCAGCATTCAAATTGCAGACAGTGGTAAAGATAAGGTGTACTCCTGACACTCCTGGCCCCATGTACACCTCTCCTACCTACAACTTGTCACTTTAATGCCACAAGGTCACAATGCACGCTGTTGTTCGAGTCAGTATCTAGCAAATAACGAAAAGAGGGAAAGCCTTAAAGTCTTCTGCAGGCTTATCTGAACCCCAGCCTAAGGGTTAGTTTGGGATCAAACTGTGCCATCATGCATCATACCCTGAATGAAAGCACGGTTTACAAGTCTCGAGGAATGTCTGATATCTATTATTCCACCAGAGCAGCAGCAACGTGCAAAGTTACTTCTTGGTTAGAAAATAATGCACAGCATTTGAAGACAAACTAGCTTCCTTGTCACCAAATCATCATAATTAATTTAACTACCATCATTACAGCTGAACTTTGCAGCCCAGCCAAATGAAGTCAGTCAGCTCCTCCTGTGTGCTTTTTTTTTTTTCCCTTTGGATGTTTTCCTTCCTCTGTGGCTAATTATTGAACTTTTTTTTTTTTTTTTCTAAGCCCTAATTCATGCCTCCTTCCTGCTTACTGAAGCTAAAATGTCATCTGTGCGGGAGCTCATAATCAGCTGATTCTGACAAGCAGAGGATAAAGCACAAAAGGAAGAATATTGTTTTAAGGAGGGAGAAAGCCAGATCTGACTATTGGGACCTCTGCCAGGGGTTTCAATGCAAACAGAATACAGGCCTCACTGTTGACAAGGAAAATTGGACCTTGCTGTTTGTTAGGGATTTTGTTTCCTTCTAGCACACTGAATTAAAAAAACCAACACTGAAACACAGACCACGTACCCTCATCTGTACCAACAGTGCAATAGGAGGGTGATACAGCTGAGGATATTATGGCAATGAAGTGGAAGAAAATAACCCACCACAGTGCTAGCAAACTATTCATAAAGCAGACAGGACCTCAGCTATTTTGTTAAAGTAATTAAAGAATACATATGGATCTTCCCCAGACTGAGAATTTGAAGACAACTTTCTACCTGGCATTCTCCAAAATCCAGCAAACACGTGTTCAGCTCCTCCAGCTGAAAATCCTGTGGTGCATACTTAATTTTTGCATGGTACAATTCTTCACTGAGCCATTCTTTTCTGATTATTTCTACTGAAGGGAAGCAAGGATTGACAGACAGCAGCTTTCTGTAAACTTTTCTAGTACCCAGGTGAAGAACAGTTGGAAGCCTTCAACTGGACCACGCAAGGTTCACTAGCCCACAAGATCGATGATTCAAGTTTACTCCAGAGAAGAGTCTTTGCAGTTAACACTGAAAGGGAAAAACCACGCTGGTAATTTACCAAAGCCAGACTGAAAAAGAAGGTATTGTGATGCATCAGTTTCAAGATTCACTCAGGCAACCCAACTGCCACCTTGTGGCTAACAAATCATTCTGCTGCAACTTCCCTACATTATTCCTTCATCATTTACTCCTTCATTATTTATTCCATACACATTCAGAATAAATCTCAAGACAATGTATCCGAGGCAGGAATAAGGAGCTCTGATTCTCTAGAGTCCAAATATCCAATATAGATCAATGTTGTTAGAAGGGAAAAAGAGATAAACTCAATTACCTCAAGCCTTATATTGCAGACAGCAGTATGTGGGGAAACATCTGGGTTGGGGCAGCAGGCAGCTACATTCTGGTAGAACTCAGTACAAGCTGATCTGACAATGGAAACCAACTTCAACAAAATATTTCATGTGACAGTTGGGTCAAATAACCAATTCTCTATGCAATTCCAAAGATTTATAAAGAACAGGGAGAAAAGAGAGAAGAGGGAGAAGAGAAAACTACTAATTTTCCAGCAGGTTTTTTTCATTAATTGTGGCCCTCTGGTTAACCTAAATGACTCGAGAATATTGAGTGTTGTCTTTGACAATATGAAGAATCTGCAAGGAAAAATTTGGAGCTTCCTATGAGCTCAGTGCATTTAGGATTTTCAGCAAGTTGTGTTACTTACTACATATCACCTTATACTCTTTTTCAGTTGCTATGCTAGCTTGCTATAGCCCTGATTTCATGGCCTTGGGAGAGTTCTCTATGTGCAAAAAAGTTCAGCATGACAGAAGCCTTGTCCACGATGCCACTCATGAAAACAACCACCTTTTATCATTTCTTTGCATACAGACTGAACTGGAACTGCTGCTCCAGACTGGGTGGAGTTGTTAAATTGAAATATACTGTAGGATGTAACAAAAGATTTAGAAATACCATCTTGAGAAGGGGATAGATATCAACGGATCATAAAATCATAGGATGGTTTGGATTGGAAAGGACCTTTAAGATCATTTATTTCCAACCAAATTATAAAAGACTGAAAAAATATTTATGCTTAAGTTACAGTGAATACTGTGCATATCCTTTTAAATAGTTATGCTCTAGTCAATGTATTATAATTGAGCTCTACTGAATTACTTTCCTAGTGGATAAATACTGTACACGCTGTACTGCAAAGAGACATCATGTAATGTATACTAATTAAGCCATTATATCTGTAGAGAAGATCGTATCTGAAATATCAAATTAGCAAGAATTAAACATCTCAAAGGATTAATGAAATGTTATGGAGCCATTCACTTCCAGGTCAACAGGTTCAATTTCAGCCTAGTTTAATAGTTATAATGAATTTATGTGCTGGAGATAACAATTCTCTGCATCCATTCATGAATCCGTGTAAGAGCCCCTGGCTCATAACAAGAATAGCAGCCTTTAGCAGAGTAACATAGCAAGAAGGAATATGCTTAGCCTGTATTTGGCATGGAAACTTAGGCTCTATGAGATCAGCTAACACATTAAGAGGAAGCCTACAAAACAGCTAGGCAGCAAAGAGGGACACAGAGAAGCTCAGTTCTCTTTACAGATCTGCCATCACCAACCCTATCAAGAAAGGTACTGCAGGCAGAACATTCTACTCCCTCTCTTTTATTTGGCCTCAGAGTCTGACTCTGCTGACAGGTTCCTCTCTTAGCAGCCCACACTGCTTCTAGCAGAGGCACATACAGCACAAGAAAAAGACAGAGGAGGGAAGGCTTATTGCCAACTTTCATGCAGTTATCTTAGCAGCTAATGTGGTAGCAGGCATACAGCAAACATTTATTTTTTGGAGGAATTGAGAATTTAAAATTCTCAACTATATTAAAATTAAATAGCCACTATGTCAGAAGGTTTAGGCATCAGCTTCTGAGTGATGACAGGCAGAAAACAAACAATAACCCTTCTATACATAAGAGAAATAAGTCAAGAAGTAACAGTTATTTGTTCTCGATGCAGTATAAGCTAAGTATGCCTAAAAGGCCCATCCAACTTCTGCAGATACAAACTGAAAGATGACAAACAGCATAAACATAACAATCTTCCTTCCAAAGCCTACCAATTTACTCAGCTAAGAGAAAATTGGCTTTGGACACAACAACATTGTGAGACATGCTACAGTAAGCTAAGGAATGATTCAGAATCACAGTTCTAACCTTCCTAAAATCACTACCTTATTGAGCTTCCGTATCCTCAATGTAAGTGCTAGAAAGTTCAATGATGCAGGCATTATGAAATATTTGAATATCATTTACGATGTGCTTCAAGTGATCTAGAAATGTGAGTCATAAATATTAGTCCTTACAGAGGGCTACTAAGCCACTTCAATAATGGATTGCAATTCTAAAGCCACAGCATTATTGCTTACAGAATCCTCTTATTCTGCTACCTCTATTATCAACCACATTTTGTCATCATTCTGCATCCCCCTCCCGAGATCTGGAAAAAAACTAAGAAGGATTTTCAGTAGAGAGAATTTTAAGGGCAGAGAAATAGCTAACAGGCTACTACATTGGAACTACTTTGTCAGCCAGAAGAACTGAGATACCACCACCACCACAGTGAAAAAAAAAATACGGTGGCAGCCTACATAACATATGGAAAAAGTGTAATGCTTGCAAGATTGTTCTCTCTTAGTGACTACAAACAGAATTCAAGAACAAAGAGCATCTAACAGCTGTTTGCTTTTCTGGCACTTGCGTATTTCAAGTGCTAATACTAATAAAGTAAATATGACAATCCAAAAGCTTTAAAAGCCATTCTTATTACAGGACTGCCTTGTATGTCCATCCCTAGCTCATTATGCTCCCACTACAGTCAGTTCATTAAGAAATTCAGTACAATTTATACCACATACTTTATCTTTCTACAGTAAGCTAGTGAAGCACAGAAAGCAGTAATGGCAGTCATGTACAGACACATTTTTACTGATCCATCTTATCTTCTGTCATGTTAGCTACTACTGTTCTTCCTGTACGAAACGCACCCTTCAATTACTGTATTCCTTAAAATACACTCCTAGGTGTAGTTTTCCTGTAACGCACACAGTTTCACAACCGCAATGCAAAATTTCTACAGATTACCAGACTCTGGCAATCACAATGTTTCTTATGGTATATATTCTGAAATGATCTTTGTAACAACTTAAAGGCATTATATGAACTCCAATTTTAAAAGTGCAACTTTTACCATGACTTCTCAAACTTTTGATTGTTTCATCTGCTCCAGTAAGAAAAAGGAAAATACTTGAACAACATAAGCAGATGCAACATACGGTATTTAATAAGAGTTTAAGAAAAAAGCACCTACCAAGAGGTGAATGAGCAGAAGGCATTCTGTGTTTGAAAAAGAGAGTCAGAAAGAAGAAACTCCTCCTAAATCACTAGTGAAAAATTTTATGGATAACTCAATACATAAAGTAAAAACCTGAAATTTTCAGCTTCCCATTGAGTATTTTAATGCAGCGGCTCAACTGTGTGTGTTTGCATGTGGACAAGTGAATGTAAGGCTAGGAAGAAAGACACTTTTCGTTAGACCAGTATCATCAGTAGAAAAAGCACACAGGTCCTGTGTTACTCTCTCTCAAAAACTTCTCTCTCTCATCACAACTATGGCTACAAGATCATTTACATACAAATTTTAAGAAATCTCCCTTGGTGAGCTTTAAGATTCTGTATGTATTTTAGCTTTAAGAAGACAGCAGAAATGTGAAATGTGTGTCGTTTCATGCTTCATCTTGAATGCTATGAAAACCCTTCTATGCTCTCCTTACTCCAAGCAGACATAAACATCAAGTTGGATGTCATCCAGGAGCCCTGGATAACACAACAAGATTTGACACAGGAGCGAGAGAGAGGCAGCGGCAATGGGGTCTTGGTGTTGCAGTATAAACTATGAGGTCCACAGGGAAATCTAAATGGTGTATTTTTCTGTTTACCTTCAGGTGACAACGTCCAAATGCTTTAACACATCACCAAACGTCTGTTACAAAAACTCCTGTCACTAAGAATAAAAATGGATGGATGAATAATGGCCAGGCTGGACCTTCTGTCTCTTGCCGGTACGATTGGGCAAAGATTTTAAAACAGCTTGTAAGCAATACGCCGCCAATCCAGACCTATATAATCAGGCCTTGAATCATCAGCAGTCAACATTACAGATGTATCATCTTACCTCTGACTAGAGATGTGTCAGGCAGCTGCTGGCATGTCTCAAAGGACTCGGAATCATCAACTGAAGTCAGGAAAGGAATCACTTGTTTCACAACATTTTATCCAACTATATTTTATCCAACTGTATTCACAGACAGCAACGAATACATTGTTTGCTTCCTGTTTTAAAAAATTGCATTCTGATCAAATTCAAAAAATAAGACAAAGCTCACCCCTGTCATACATAAAAAAAGAATACTTCAAAATACGATGCACTGTAAAACGTTTTGAATGTCCCCTCCATGTAAAACCCTACCATAAACGAGACTGATTTTTCTTTCTGTACAAAATGAATAGCAACAACAGCAAATACGTGTGAGGGGATAAGGGAAAGGGATTTTCCTTTTTTGGCTTTCATTCTCTCCTGCTTCTTTCTGCATCTTCCCATAAGACGACATTTGATATTTTCACCAACTGCAAAGCAAGGATAACTCAAACAGTTGCAAATAATACTAACGTGCAGGCTATATGGAGCAATCCATCACAAAGGATAGAACTTTACCTATATTGTGCTTATTGGTCACCACAGCATACAAGGTGCAGCTTCAGGAGAGACAGGAAGGTTTCCTTCTTGTGTAGTTGTGGTTCTTTTGCATTTTTTTTTTTTCATTTTTTTAGATGCCCAGCATCAGATGCTGGTTCCTGAGGATCAGTCACCTTCTAGAACAAGGTACAACTGCTAAAGCTGCAGAGTCAACAAGTCATGTATTTGTCTACTACCTAGCACAATTCCACATCAGCTATCACTGCTGTACAAAGTGATGTATCCAGATCAAATATAGTTGCAGTAAAATTGGCCTCTGGTGAGGCACCCTGATCATTTAAATGATAACACAATCATCCTTGCAAAGCATTTTAGGGGCTACAAACTGTAGATATTATACACAGTATTTTAAAAGAAAGACTTCCTCGAAAATTATTTAGCTTCATTTTTAAATTGAAATTTTTGCAACCCTTTCAGGTTTGCTTTGAAGAAAAATGTTGAATTAATCCATATCCTAAAACGCCTTAGAAAGAAACAAAATCCCAGCAGTAAATCCACCTAATTAAAGTGGAGGTGTATCTTAGCCCATAGGCTATTACTGCATCTCAGCTTAACATTTTTAAACATTCTATATGTGGAACAGGCAGTAAGCTCTCATCATTATTTCTCAAACGAAGCTGAACAGATCTAATGCAAATTAAAGCAAGATAAACCAGACAACTTAAGTGATGAAAATTGCACATTTTCCTCTGCTTTAGGGACACTTCTGGCTCATCTGTCCTCTGATCAAGGTGAGTCTGATAAAGCTGAAAATTATACTGTGCAACTGGATTGTATGAGATTATCTTTCCCCTGAGAAGTGATTTATTTTAGTAACCCTTGATGAATAAGAAACTTTCTGCTCCAACCGATGCTTCTTGTGTGGGCATGGCTCCTTTATTGCTTTGAGCAAGAGATCACATAAAAGAAACACAGAATATGAGCAGTTAGATCATCTTTATGGTTCAAAGACAAATGTGCCCTAAAAGATAGACCTTCAGGAACCACAAGTTTCACAAAATGGAAAAACGATTGTAATTAGTTCGTAGGTTTAACTGCAAAAGTTACTGGCATGTCCTCTGTTTTTTGTTTTTGTTTCCTTTAAGTGTGGGAAAAATCCTCTTTTGTTTTTGAGAGATCTTGATTTGTAGAATTTTGTGATTCTTGAGCTTTATATGACTCCAGGAGATGCTGCCTGTTAAGTCTGAAAACGAGGCGAGGGTCAGGTCCAGAAAGAGATGGGCAATTGCAGCGCTCTCTTATTTTAAGAGCCTGTGGATACATAGGAACACAAATCAAGCTCATTTAAGTAAGATAAACAAACAAAAAAAAGGTTTCAGTCAGCAATTCAGCTTTCCAGCAAAGTCTGCGTTTTCATATAAAGCTTAGCAAGTATAAAATAGAGTCAGAATTGCTATTTTTCAGCAGAAACCAAGATTTCCTGGGAAGAAATGTACCTTTTATTACTGTAGAACAATGTGGGGGGGGAAAAAGAATCAAGAATGAAAAATGTTTTCTCAGTCTCCAGAGGAATAAATGTCCTAACACATACAATGTAAATAAGCACTAAGTTCTCAGAGTACTCTGTGTGATATCTGTGCACATCAGTAATTCTTACTTTCTAATTTGCGTTCATATGTAAATTGAAATGACTGCAAACTTCATTAGATGTGTTTCATTATTGAAGGAAAGACATATATAGGTATCTGACTGGAAAAAAAGCAGGGAAAAGTCTCCAATAATATAACGGATAGATGTTTGACATAGAGATCCAAGATGGCTGATCAGTGTAGTAAAGGTCCAGTTACAAAAAATGATCTTGTCTTCAAGAAGCATTTGAATACTTCTGGCATGTGTTCTCAGAAAAGGATGTCTCTGGAATGTCCAAATTTATCTGGATTAAAAGAAGTACTTTGAGACCAAACTCTAATTACTCCTGCTTGCTAAATAATGAAAGTGATACAGCTTCCATTTTACAGATTAGAAAGTAAAGGCACAAAGGATTTAAAGGATTTCCCAGAGAATCAAAATCCATTAGTGCAGCCACATTCCCTCCAGCTCTGTGTTCTGGCCCACAGATCATTTTGCCTTAGAGGCGATATGAGAAAGGTAATGACAATCAATGGATGAATCATCTCTCAGAGGAATTGTGCAGAATTGGTATAAAACAGTATAAAATAGCTGTTATAAAAGATGCTTCATTTGGTGCTCATTCTAATGAAGTGAAACTTGCTTTAGCAAGTCCATTCCAACAGGCAGCTTGTTTTAAAGATGACCAAACAAACCACTTCAATGCAGTACTTTCCAATTGGTTGTACATAAACATTTCAGAATCCATGGATTCTCCCACAACAGCCATATCAACTAACCAAGTTCTGTACATTACATATAATACCATTACATGTAGAACGTCAGAACGATCTGCATTTCAGCAAAGAACTGCTCTTCAAGACTTTCAAAGAAAACACCAAGTCAATAATTAGTCTGCTATTTACCATCATTCAATCACCTGTGGGACAGTAGTTTTTATACAAGGTTAACTGTATCCTAGCCTCAGTCAACAGCATAACCTGTTGACAGAGTAACATCCAACTTTATTTTTAATCCTTTCATGGAAAAAGTTCAAATGTATTTCATTCTACACCTTTTCATGACCATACAGTTCTTGAAAAATAATGGCAATATCTGCCCTGAGCCATAGCCAGGTGTCTCCTGACACTTCTGTGGACAGTTATCAGAAAGTGTGCCATCCTAAAAGGATTGAAGAGGAAGAAGAAACTAAGAGTTTACATAGGAGTTGGAATGATACACTGGAAAAAAAATGGAAAATTGGAATCTGCTTTATATACACCAGGTTCAGTTGAGATACCACCTGTGTCTAAGTATTTGTGCATCATTATGAACCTATTTGGTACTCTTTCACAGGAAACACTGGGAATAGCCTACTACAGCAGATTATTAAATTGAGGAGCAGAGCTCTTAAATTTCTTTGTATGAAGAGATACCAAAACTTATTTCTCCCTAACTTTAGTACAGTGAACTAATAAGAGTTTGATTTAAACGGCTAGAAACAAAGAATATAAAGGCAAAAACTGCCTTGGGAAAAAGATGCATCCCAGGAATGTGCCTTGCTGAAGTGTAAATTACTGAATGCATAAATCTGGATTAGGCATGCAAATAAGAGGAATTTAACAAGAGGAATATAAAAACCACAAATAAAGCTTTCAGTATTTGTTTTTCTAGAGGGTGATTGTCCATGTGGGCACCAAGTATAACTCTATTGCTAAGCACTCTTCTGCCTCACTGACCAATTAATTTCTAAACTGATGTTTTTGACAAACCAAGAGTTTTCTCTTGTTCTCTTCCAGAACATAAGCTGCTGCAAGACTGCATTAATGTCAGACAGCATTATTCAAGGCAAATGGAAATATAAAGATTTAGGCTGCATCCTGGAAAAGGGCAACATAATCTTCTTTTAAACTAATTTAGCAATTGTAAACCTCTAGGGTTTTTTTGCTGTTGTCACTACATAGTGCCTGGCTTAATTCCATGGTTTCACTTAGCTAAAACACTGAAGTAACAGCAGCAAAGGCCCAAAACAATACTTCAGAGT
Organism: Lagopus leucura; assembly: GCF_019238085.1. Lineage (NCBI taxonomy): Eukaryota > Metazoa > Chordata > Aves > Galliformes > Phasianidae > Lagopus > Lagopus leucura. Next base: position 25,597,444 of record NW_024962266.1, read on the forward strand.
TAACACTTCTAGTCTGTGGAAGTCTGTTTTCTTGCTATACACACGGCTGTCAAATGGGAAAGAAGGCAGCCATCACACCACCATCAACCCAAACGCCATTAAAAGGCTACAGTTATGAGAAGGAAAAGTTCTGCTGACACATCATCTTACTGTTAATCACACTTATGAGGACACATTCTAATGAAAGCAATCCTCTTATGTATATGCATGAAACATTCAACCTTATTTAGGCCTTCTTTCCCTGGCTCTGATGGCTATTTTGTTTTGTGCCAGTAACAATATAGCATCACTGATGTACCAATACCTGGCTGAGGAGCTTGTAGCACGTTTTTTCTGAAAGACAAAACAGCCCAACATTATCAACTACGTTTCACATCCCCAAATAAACTGCTTTCTGTCAGTTTGGGCAAGTGGAGAAATAAAAGCTTTCTTAATGAAGCATATGCATGTCGGTTATAACAAGAAAATGTTTTGTGGACTGCATACTGACAAGCGTTCTGAACAACACAGAAAGAACTGAAACAAGGTAGAGAATACACAGATGCACCTGAGAATTAAAAGCACTGTAATTCTATTCTTCTCAGTTAAGAAAGATACACTGGTGTTCAGAATAAAGATCACTTGCATGCTTGCTGCCTCAGAAATATCAAAATATCAAAATTGCTGCCTGTAAGTAGTAAAGGTGATTCTGTTTGTCGTATCAATACAACTGAAGTAACCTCCTGCAATGTACTGCAGGAGAAGAGAAAGAATTTTTAGCTCTTAGCACTAGTCCTATACCACTGTCACAGGTAACCAGGCTAACTGCACCTCCATCTTTTGAACACTTTTGGACTTCATCCTACCTCTCACAGTCCATCAGCAATCTCAGCACCAAACTCACATCACTCTCTTGTCCACAAGCCAGACTAAAGCTTAAAATCTCTTTCTCTTACTGGGGATTACTTCAGCGGGGCTGAATTCTGTTCTGATTTTGCAATTCTGACAAAAGCTAAAGAATACCACATGCACGTGGAAAATAAATAAGTCAGAAAAACAGAGTTGCAAAATGAGTTACAATTAGCAGGCATAGAAAACATACCAGGTCCTACAAATAAAGCAGCATTAAAAAGATATTAAAAGAACGGATAGATTTGTTACTTGATGGAGAAAAAAGCAACAGGTTCATAATGCTAATACTGCAAATCTTTCATTGCTTCTTCTGGCACAGAAAAGAAAAATTGTGACAAAATATTTAACAGATTTATGGAGAAAACAGAAACGCAGCACTTTTCATTTTCTGTTTTCCTTCAGGTTTTTTTTTAAGTTGATTGGACTTAATACACTCTAGTATTAGAACTACCTGAGGTATTCAGCACATCATTAGCAAAGGGTAAATATGCCATCCTGACAAGAAAATACAATCGATACGTCTTCAGTACTCCATAAGACACCAGAATGGGCAACCAAGTAAGTAACTACACAATAGGAATAAATAATAAACAGTCAACATGGATTTGATAACAACAACCCTTGCCAAAGTAAATTAATTTACTTTTTTTTTGGCAAGTTAGTTGCCCTAGCAAACAGAAGAGAAGCAGTAGAAATGATGCGTCCCAACTTACTAAGACTGTTGAAATGATCTCAGTGGGGTATTTCCAAGAAAACATGTTGGAAAGAGGAGCTTAAATGAATCAAAAATGGAATGTGAACCAATAACACGATGCCAAACAAGCAAATGTCAAGATGCATTTTTGTATCACAGACAAGGCTTAGTAGATCAACTTCTGCTTTATTCAGTATAGCTGAGTTTTCAGCTGATGTACAGCGTACTATTTGGATAGTAGAGCAGAAAAGGGCAGTGAGTCAGAGAACATCAAAATAAAAGGTTCAATGATGAACCACAAGATTGTTTAGTTGCTCTCTGGCTCTATGATTTCATGATTTTTCTCTCTAGGACAATGATAAGCATCCCTCCCTCTACTACAGAATTATGGATTTTATTATTTAAAAAGAAAATAACTCTTCTCTGAGTATTTCACCACTTTCCATGTAGGAATTCCATGAGATTCCAGTTTCCTTTTTAAGAGGGTTCTCATTTGGCTGGTATATTTTTTCCTCCTAATGTACAACCAAAATTGCTCCCTAACTGAGAGGGAAATCCCTTACAACCCTGATAATCTTTTTCATTTTCTTTATTTCCTTTCCAGCCACTTTGCAGCTGTTTATAGTTCTCTATTTACAAATTCCTCTGTTTGGCTGCAGCTTGCAACTTGTTCAGAAATCCAGATGCAAGATCTTTAAAACCTATTTGATTGCTCCCTGCCTTTTAATTATGTGAAAAGAGAATCCTTGTGATACTGCTGCTTTAATTTACATTTCCTGAGAACTGTTAAGTTGCCTCACTGAGACAAGCCATTTCATTACCTGAAGAAAAAATTTTCATCTCATATAATTGTAGTTTATTGTGAGCTTCAAATCTGCAGAGAAACAACTGCATGGTCTGATAAGATCAAAAACTTGACTCTGTTTCCCTCAGCTCTGGTAGCTTGTCTAAGAATACATACAACATTGTCCAAAAAAAACATCTCAGTCTCAAAGCCATCAGTGCACAAATCACAATATCAGTATCCTTAACAAAAAGCTGCTCTACTTCATTCACATCTTCAGAGGAAAGGCAGTTTCAACTGAAGGAATATTAAAACCAAATACAAATGTAAAACTAACAGATTGGTTTATTGATAATCTTTTTTCTATTTTAGGATTCAAATTTTATGATGGATCTGATGTTGAGTCCAAGAAGTAGTTTCTCCATAAAGAGATTGAAGAGGTCCATTCAGATATCCAGCTTCTCCTCCTGGGCTCTGAGCACCTACTGGCTATCAATGTATGGTACACAAAAAGCACTCAACAATAAAACCCTGGAATTCCTTTTAAATGCCTGAAATCCAGCTTCAGGAAGGCAGCTTTCAAAGAAACAAGGAGTCACTAGTTCAGACAAGAAGGCTCCAACAACACTTCTACACACCTTCTTTCATTTTGATTCCACTTTTGCACTATCAGCCTCACATCCAGTCAACTTCTGTTAAAAACAGGAAGCCTTCTTCCCTCCCTTTATTATCCTACTCCAAAAAACACACAAGGTAAAAAGCAAATGAAAACATCACCTTCTCAACTACCCTGTGGAAGACTTCCTAGCCTCCACTGCTTTTGCAAGGAAGAGCAGTAATAAACAGACAAGAAGTTGCTGCCCCTGCTGAACTACAAGGGTAAGACAAATAATAACTCAACTGCCAGGACTATACTGTTGTTCATTTCTATAACTTCTTCACTCAATCTTTGTGTAGAAAAGAATTTATTTCATCACCACTCTAGAAGCCAGTCAATAATTGTATAAAAATGAAGCCTCTCAAACCTCCTATGTTCCATCTAACCAAAGTGAAGGCTCCATAAAAATGCAGATCATTTTCCATTCAGCTGCTCTTAAGTGGTACAGAATTCACAAAAAATACTTCACAACCTATTTTTGTAAAGCACAGAATTTGTGTATGTTAATTTGAAATACTCAGTCTGGCCATTCTCCAACATCCTACACTTTATCTCTGTTTTGATTTATGCCATCATTTAGATTATTTACTGCATTCATTCTCATCAAAAGGTTCAAGAAAATCTCTTCCCCTTTGAAATCAGTAAACACCTCAGCATTTTAGTGCTCTCTCTACCAATAAATCTTCAGCTGTTTCTGCAGCTTGGAGTTAAGAAAGACATGAAGTGGCTGGGAATGGGAGAACAAAAAAAAAAAGAGGAAGAAAGAAGTTGCTTGGTTATAAGGGGAATTTCCAGTTAGCATTGAGACTGTTGAAAAACAATGCTGTTGTAAAGTGTACAAATGCACACTAACAAAACCAAAGAACAAAAAAACAGACTGGGCAAAAAAATCCATGTTATTTTACTGGTGTAAAAAATATGGAAACAGTAAACAAGCTAAGATCACTAAACTTGGAACAGTCCTCACATATAAAACTAGCACTTGGTTATAGCAGAATTTTTGTTTAAGCTACCAGTGAGTAACACACCAAATTAAGGACATCTCTAAGCAGCCATATACTTGGCATCCTTTGGGATGAAATGTGAAACAAATAACAGAACAGACTGGCAGGCAATTGTGTGAACTAGCTCTATGTTCCTTAGAGTGGGGTAAAGTTTGCTCCCCAGTGTGATGGTACAAATAGAGATGAGATGTGAGGGGTGGAATAAAAAAAAAAAAAGATCTGGCTGAAAATTATACAAGAGCTATCATAACAAGATCCACTGAGAAATCTTCTACTGGGGATCTAATATTTTTTTGAGGCACTGTTATGCAAGGTATCCAGTTCCACATCAGTGGGAGAGAAAGCATAGAATGGAGTGTTCTCTATCTGATAGCCTTGGGCTAGCTACCGATGTAATGGTTAGATGAGACAGTTTAGGAAACCAGCTTAAAATCTGCCTTCCAAATTTGCTTAAAAGGAAGAATTAATGCGACCTGTGTCATTACCTTGTCTATATTATAAAAGCAATTAAAAACCATAATTACTACAATTTGATTAGAAATCAGGAAAAAAAGTCACTAGGCTGAATTGCCTTTTACCTGTATTACCCTCATTTTTATTCATTTAATACAATTATCAAGAAAGATTTTTATGATAGAAAATTGCATTATGGATAAAGAGAGAGATAACTCTGATACTAAGAAAAAATAGCATGTCAATTAATACCAAGCTAATTCTTTCCTCAGAGGGAAAGACCCACTTCCTTCAGCTCTGCTCACCTCTGGAATAAGGCGGTCCAAGTGCTCAGCTCTATTCTCATGAGAAGGGTGTGTGGAGAGCCATTCTGGCAACCTGGGCTCCCCTTTAATGGTTTCTACTAATTCCATTCGTTGCCAAAATACACTGCTTGCTCTTACATCAACACAAGCCTGAAAGGAGAACAAAAATGTCTGCACCACTGTTTTTAAGGTAATGCAACACACGTTCTAATGGATATTGAATCTTAAGAGACATCATGAACTCCAAAGCTCAGTGACTATTTAGAAAAGCTTATCTCAGGCAAAAGACTGTTCTGAAATACTCAACAAACCTGAATCAGCTGTTTATTCCACACTATGTTTTCTAGACTCAATACAGCACAAGTTATCCATTTCCACAGAGTTCAGAAAACACACACGAAGACAGAGTCTAAAACATGAATTATTATCACTTCTTGTGTAAATCTCCCTGAAAACAAGCTGCAAAGGCTGTTCTGTATGCGATTAAATTACCTTTACAAAGGGTGATTTAATATCTTTTAAGGGTGTAATTCATAACAGGAAAAGTAGCAATTCTGGGCAACAAGAACTCTCCCATCCCCCTCCATATTTAACTATGACAGGCATGGACCTATGGGAATGCTACACAAACAGCATTTGTGTATCACCAACAAACTCCTTCATACTTGACTTTAAGTAGAGTGGAACAAAGAAGGAGATTTCTTGCAACAGTTTCCATTTCTTTAAGAGAACAAGATGACCACTTACAGGGTAAGAAAATTACTCCTCCCACACTCAAAAATAAAAATGAGTGGTGCTTTGTCCTCTGAATTTTATTTCTTATCAATTATTACAACAAATGTAGTTGCAAAAGTAGAGAAATGCTGTGAAAGCACTTTGCTTGTTTCTTTGTGCTACAGTCCTACAGCATCACTGCTATTAGAAAGCAGCAAGTTACCCACACAGCAATTTTGTTCTCATGGATGCTATTCGTTCCCCTTCCAACTCCAAATGAAGTTTCAGTCCCAGAATCAAAGATCATTTTTAAAATTCTGCCGTGAAGAAACATGAATAACTAATAAGAAAGGGAAATTAACCTTATCAAATATTAACACTAGGTGGTGCTGCTCTCATAGATATCTAACACAACAGCTATGCTGCACTTTGCTAGAACTGAGTGTTTTGTTTCATTTAGAATTACAACTCACGGAGATGAAAAAAGTGACTGGAAAATGAATTGTGAAAGAAGACAGAGTCATTTCTTCACAAATTTGCCTTATTTTAGGCTGTATTTGGATTAAAACTTTAAATACCTGAAAAGTATTGATATACTTCATTAATCAAGAGCAACCACGGGCATTTCAACATCTGAAATTTTCCTGTATTGCTATGAAAATAGATTTTACAGATCAGAATATTTTTACTTGCATAAAAACACAGCAAAGCATTCCTCAGAAGCTCTTGCAAAAGATGTATGCTAAGTGAAAGGGAAAGTCAAGGAGAAGTCAAAGGACAGTCTCTACTTCAATAAACAATTTAATATGGTCTACGTATGTAGACTCACTGTTTGGCTTTCTCTGTATACTGTGCCAACTGGAGAACAAACAACCATGCAGTTTACCTCTGTATGAAGCGCAAAGCTCCCTCTGGTTATAATGGAAATGAAAAGTGTTCAGTTGGCAATCAAACCAACAGTTATAGTTACCTTTGCTGCAAACTGAAGTCCCACTTTATCAGCTTCAGCCTCCAACGCTCTGCTGTACGGTCTATCAAAAATAAACTGCAAAAAAAGCACATTGGAGCTATGTGTCATGTTTTTGAACGTATTGAAGCTGAAATGTTATAGCTATTTTTCTAACCTTCTCATAACAAGTGTGTTATCTATAATGTTTGCATTGCATGCGAGCAGTATTGATTTTTCCTAATAAAATCTTTAATTACATTCTATCTATCTATCTATCTAATTCAACGTTCCTATTTTCAGTTGAAATTAACTCAGATTATACATCATTCATGGTTCTCCTCATCAGCCAGTGTCACTGTATGTTGCTGTGGCCAAAGGGTGAACATCAACTTTAAATGTGTTGCTTTAAGATACTACAAGCAGAAATATATTCCTGATCAGGGTTGCATTAAAGATTCAGAGTCAGGACAAAAACTGATTATGCACAAAATGGAATTTTCTCACTTCACCTTTATTGACCTTAAAATCGTAGATGTAGCTACAGTAAATAAAAAAAATCCAGAGGCTTTTTGAATTATGGGTTATTATTATGTACATTACATGGTAAAAGCCCACTGTATGAATGCCATCAAACATTTTCATGCAGAAATCACTCCTTTGCCACAGTTACCTCTCAACAGAAGTTGCAAATTGCCCTTGAGAAGCTTGATTTGAAAAAAAAGACATCACCAGCTACTCTCCTTTTTTTGTGGTTATGACAATTATTAATAGGCACAAAAAGACAGTGGTAGCTTGGACACGTTGTTATTAATTCATATGACCCAACATCTTCTGGCTTGTGTAGATCTGGGTTACCCTGTCCTAGTTTATCAGGTTATAGCAAAGGCAAATCAGGGCTCGAAAAGCAGCCTTCTCCTGCAGAGGTAAGCAAAAGCCAAAGCATTCTGATCTATGCATCAACTAGGAAAAAAGCAAAGAGCAGAGTAAGGATGTGCAAGGAATCAAAGAAGAAAAGGTTGCATCTTTATTTAGCCAAAGAAGCAGATCCTCCTTCCAAGTTCCAGGAAAAAAAGGAAAGAAAAAAAAACCCAGGTAGATATGAAGGGCACCAAAGCAGTGGTGCAATAAAGATACCAGTAACTCCTTTTCTTACAGACCTTGAACACTGCAGTTATAAATGTATTTCTAAAATCTTCTGTAGGTATTGTTTAAAGTGTAATATACACTTTCACTGCCCTGAAAGTCTACAGAGGCAAAGATGTCCCTAGTTAGCGTGTCATGTAATCCTCAAGGGCTATTTCCCAATTAGCTAAATAACTATTTTATTTTTTAATTGTTATTAATTCCCCAGGTTGAAACAGAGACTGGTAAAAGGCAAGATGACTATCCAAATCACCAACCAAAACAGATCTGCACAAGCAGGGCAGTTTTCTACTTCTTCAATTACAACCACTTGTGATTTTTCTTCTCCAGGAGCTTCAGGAGAATTTAAAGTTGGAAGTTGTAGAACTAGGAAATTGGTGGTCTGAATGCATGTGTAACCTAGACAGAGACTTTAGACAGCATGAAGATGATCATAAGATCATGATTTTAACTCTTACCCCTTAGATTTATTTGTGCTTACATTTAAGCAGCAGGATATTATTCTTTATCTGCATCCTTATAAATGTGCACAAAAATATGGTTATATTCTGAAAAATAAATCCAGTGCTAGTGCAATTCTTGGTTAAGGGATTACCTGCATGGCAGGAGTCACCTACACTACAGTCCATGGGAGCATGGATGACACCTGATGAGGCCATTCTACGATTTCAGTATTAGCCAGCATTGTGTTCCCATCTCTATTACAAGCGCAGTGAGCAGGGCTGATCTGGCACTGCCTAACTGTATCTGGAAATCAAAGATCGTCTGCCACATGTGCTGATGGAAGAGAAGAGTGATTCACTAAAGGCCAGGCTCCTCAAGATTCAGAAATCCCTGGCTGCACACACAGGCATAAGGAAGGGGTGAGTAGTTCACCTAAATGGAAAAGTCTTTAAGGCACACAGCTAGTTGAGGAAACTCCTATTCTCTGTAATAAGTCTTCTGTGAAATTTGCCATTCTCAAATACTTATCTGAAGCGCTGTTCTGATTGCAGCAAATTTCACTGAATCATCACATTAGATTCACCAATGACTAAGTGATGATGAAGTGCTGATTTGATTATTAAGTGATGGTTAGGTGCTGTTAAAAATCACATGACCTACCAGTGTGATTTATAACAAAACCATTAATAAATTCAAAGTGCTGCAGAACCAAAGCACGGCAAAAACCTATTTGTGACAAGGAAAAAATAAAGCAGACATGGCACTCATGGGTGAGCAGCAAACAAGAATTCCCATTCAGCATATTTTGTGTGTGGGATAGAGCGTGGCCAGTATTACCCACTTCTTTATTCAGGATTACATGTGGATACATTTAATTCTATTTTATTTTAAGGTATTTCTGACTGATGCTTTAAACCAGGACACTACAGGACTGTGTCCTGCACGCAGCAGATCTAGAACGGTAGAACTGTGAGCTTCAACCCAAATTACCTCGGCAACAACCCTAATCTACAATAACAAAATATCAGTTGCAGTAACCCAAGAGTAAAGCTCCAATGCAATACAACCCAATCCAAATGGAAACGCGATACGATGGAACGCAACGCGATGAAGTGAAATGCAATCGAACACAATGCGAGGCAACCCAATGAAAAGAAGTGAAATCCAGTGCAATCCCAACCCCGACAGGAAATTAAATCTTGCTATTATGAGCAGTCTGAGGATTGGTTCACACTTGGCTTTTTCCAAATCCAGCTGTTCAAAATGATGACTAGCAATCATCAGTATATTACTTTCTTAGCCACTTGTACAAATACCTGAGCTCTTCAGATGTAATTTATGTTCATAACCACATATCTACCCATTAGCATAAGAACTACCAAACAGATTGGTTACACTTAAGTTTTTGAAGAGCTGGGTGAAATAGGAAAATCATCAAGAGAAGTCAAAGCCAAAGAGCACTTTCATTGCATTCCAGACTCAAGTTTTATGAAATAAGCAAAATTTCCTTTAAGGAAATTATTAAAAAGGGTTTTATTATAAAGAAAAAAAAAAAAAATTATGAGTAACTATCCAGAAGAAGACAGAAAATTAGGCAGCAGGAAAAAAAACAGCACCAAAACCCCTGAATTTTACACTACTGGAAATAAGCTGTCTGAAAAGTTTATTTCACTATGTTTTATTATAGCATAGTTTCTACTTTCCGAGAACATTTAGACTCTCAACTTCCTTATCTTGAAAACCATTAGCAATGAATTTAAAGATACTCTTTCCATATATTTCAGTTTGTTTAGAAACAAATTAGCAACAACTCAAATAAAAACTTCAGCATCTATAAAACATGAGACACATTTCAAAAAGACCCTCATTTAACTTAATTGGCAAGCAAGTGCTAAAAGCCCATCCAACTAAATCCAATCATTATTTCGGGAGATCTACAGTTTCTCAAAGTGACAAATGAGAAATATGTACCAACTATAGCAGAAGCTTATTTATAAAAACATATTTCCTCCAAAAACACCCAAAGACATGTTTATTTTTGTTTATAGTCTTTTTCCTCTTGCTTTTTTCCCCATTTGTACTCTTTAGAAATACTAACCCCCCAAAACTGTCAGCGCTCTCCCGTGACGGATAGCAAGAAATATTTCAACACATTTGCAATGAATGTCAGAAACAGATGTATTCAATTAAGCTGTGTGAAGTATTCCACAGCCATTCTTACCTCCTGCAACTTGCTCTGGATCCGCTGGCCAACAACCGCCAATATATCGTGAGGACAGATGGCCCAAATCATAGTGAGAAAGATGAGTGATAGGAAATCCACAAAGTGAACCAGACTGGCTTTCTCTATCTGAAAGAAAAAAAAAAAAAAAGGTCCAGTTTTCATTCCTTGCTGTGTTTTCTTCTACGCAGGCAACACGAACGGGGCAAATAGAAAATCCTATGCTCACAAAGAAAAAAAACCTAAAGAAAATAAACAACAGCGACCCCCACCCAACAGAACAGTTGGATGCAAGGTACTTCCAGTCTAGAATCCACACTAACTACATATTTGTTCCTGCTGGATATACATACATATATATATATGTGTGTGTGTGTTGGATGTCTCCCTGTCTGAAAGGCACAAAGCCTGAAATACAGTGACGGTGGTGTGCAGGCCACCTTTAGTAAAAAGGCCATGAAGTGGTTGGGAGGGAAAATCTACAAAAAGACCCAAAAGACTGCTGTTTACATTAACTTGAGATGAGACAGGCAGCATTTAGACAGGGGACAATAAGCAACTCTATTTAATACATTGTTTAAAACTATTTTCCGCTGTGTTTCCCAACTTCAGAAGGTGAAGAATAAAACTGAAGTTCTGCCATTTTTCCTGAAATTCTGCCATTTTTCAGCTCTTCATTTGACACGCAGAAAATTGATCTGGGCACTGACAAGACAGGTTGTGCCATTCTTTCCATCAGGTCAGTGACACAAATTGCAAGGTAAGCTATTTCTAATAGGCTGAACAAGTCTAACAGCTCAACCAAACCCAAACAACTGTGATGTAAACATTCTTGATCACCCCAAATGATACGATCTGCAGTAAAGAAGTTCTCCTGGATTTCCACTGATTTTCAAAACATATTTACTGACTTAGAGATTACTTTTGCAACTTTATCAGGGCAAGTATGATAAAAAGGTTCTCGTTATGTTCTCAAACTGAGATGCAATAATGCAATAATGGATGCAATTTTTTAAAAACTACATTTAGAGACAGAAATCATTTTGGAGGCAAAACAGCACCTTTTACCAAATCACCCCAATCCAGAACAGCATGAACCATAATTCTATACCATGCTCTTTCTTCATAATTGTATCTACAGAACACAACAAAATGATTACTTTCATTCTTTAATGCTTAAAGGGCAAAGAACGATTCATTTCAACACATGAAGAATACAGTATAATTAAGGTTGTGAAATTAATTCTCTCTAAACCAAGCTCCAGACATTCTTGAGTTTTGCATCCTGTAGGTTTGTGCTACAACAAAAAAAGTACCATGTGTGTACAAAAAATTTCTGAAAGTACATCCACTTTTGTGGATATGAACAAGTCCAGGAGCAACAAACTGAGTTGCTGATGCCTCGTTATCTCTCCCCATAGAAGAGACATCTACAGACCAAGTTCTAAACGACTCCTGATAGTGAGCCATAATCCATCCATACAGCTACAAAACAAGCAAACAAACCCAAACAAGCCACACTGATAGGCAGCTGGCAGCTAAATACTAGGTGAGTAACAAGAATAGACTGTATCAGACTACTCTCCTTTCAAACTCAATTTCTCATTAACTAGAAAGCCATAGCAAAATTTTGCTTGGCAGTGATAGGAAATATCTTAGTTAATATAATGAAAGAATTCTACATTTAAGAATTTCTTAAGAAATTCTTACTTACTGCATGTTCCAGCACAGCATGAGCTATTTCATGTCCCAGAATGAAAGACAGCTGATGGATATCAGAAACTGCATTTAGTAATCCAGTGAAAACAAACACTTCCCCATTCTGTGAATAAGGAAATTAAGAAGGCATGTCAGTAAAATGCTGTTTCAATATCGCTAATAGTTTTTGTATTTAGGTTCAACTCACTGGAAGCACAAAAGCATTTACTTCTGGTTCATCTACCACATGGATAGCCCAGGTGAGTGCTGAGACCTGCGGGATGTCCTTATTGCTCTCAGACAAATGTCCAACAACTCTCTTCACAACCTGATAGCGTGCATCTGTCTCAGGCAACATTTTGCTCTCGTACTTGTCCATCCACTGAAACAAGAATTGATTGATTGCCAGGTGGAACAAACACACAGTAAGCGACTACTTGGTAAATTAGTTTAGTGGCTACATACAATTTCGTTATAGCTAATCTTTATACATTTTTCTTTCAGACAAGCCAAGCTAACATATTACTGATCATGCTTTCAGACCCACACACTAAAAATAAGATACTATGCCTTGTTGCTATATCTGGTGTTTCCTCATACATGCAGCTACGCTTGGCATCAAAATTAAGCAGACTTCTGTATCTTCCTGAATTCCCATTAGAATTTATAATTCCTCTATATTTTTGTCATAACTTGTAAGTTAGACAAACTTACAAAAGATAACAGAATATATCCTTGTACTAATTCTGTTGTCTCACATTCTCCATGAAACAGGAATAGAACGACATTTGTACATGACTGGATTACCAGGTTTCACTGACATTAGGATAGCAAGTTACAGAACTCAAAGTCTCAGAAATTAGAACAATGGGCAAAGTAAAAGAAAATAATTAAAGAAAAATGAGCTGATTAAAAAAAAAAAGAATTGAACAAATTCTTAGTGGTGGAGTAACAACTCATAGAAGAAAGGACCTTAAAGAAATACCAAGGAATGATCAAATTAGAACACAGGATAGATTTGAGCACGTGCTTATTAGCTATGTTTTTCCTCCTCTTTACTGGATTTCTGCATTCAGCATATTACAATAACACTGTTAGAAATGTTTGCTACCCACCTATTATGTGCTCTTAGCCATCATTTTGGAGGCAAATGATGCCTGAATGATTTGCTAATGGGAAAACTCTTAAAAGTGGATAAGAGTATAAGATTACTCTTGGATGTGCTCTAAGGGCTGCTGAGCACAAAGTGCAGGAAAATACCATGTAATTTTCACTCTTATTAAGGGATATAAGAAAATCTGATTGTCAAGAAGTGTGCCAGAGAACACAGTTACAGCCTTTACCTACAAATTAAATACTGCTGGGTGTGTTTGTCCATCTCACCATTTAAACAAACAAACAAATATATAAATAAAGCATTAGCACTTTGAGTATTCTGATTTTTTCTTCAGAATCTTACCATAGAATATTCCATCTGTGACAGCTGTCTCAAATGCTCCTTTCCGAACACCAACAGTCTGGCACGGCCAGTGATGGGTGTCTCTTCCAAGTGAGTAAAATAAAACACGACAAATAAAACTCCTAAGCTACTGACACCCAGGAGTATCTTCCATTTATTTGTCCTCACACTTTCTTTAAAGAGCTCCCGTTTATTAGGAGGAAGTCCCTTCCACCATTTTCTTATGCTCCTGTAAGACACAAACACTGGCAACTTAGGACATAGCTAAAAGAGGGTTGTTAAGAGTCTGCTGCTGCTCTGATCCCTCCTACATTCTCAGCTGCTATGAGTTTAAGGAGGTTTTGTTGCACTTGGCCCCTACCTGTCTCCCTTTCCTCCTTCTCAGAGAAAGAGAAGGAGATGCCTCTTAATGTCTGGTCCATCTCCCTCTGCCATGTGTAGGTGAGGAGTAAAAGGGAAAGAGATACATAAGAAACAATTCCTTATTAAACAAACTCTTAGCCCTGGGCTTCAGTCCGTCAAAGCTTTGCAAATCTACCACCATTAAAACCCTATAAATAAATACACCTCCCATTCTTTATAAAGAGATTCAACACACCCGCATGCCTTGGCACAACAGGGCCTTACTCTGAGAGAGAGAAAGCAAGATCATGTTTTACCTGCCAACAAGGATAGCAAACAGCTTCTGAACAGGTTTAATGATTATCCAGAAAAGAGGAAACGGTGCAGCCCGCAATGATGGCGATGTGTGAAAAGACCTGATGAGCTGAGCGCTCCCAGCAGAAAAATGATTTGGGATTGGCCCTACAGAACTGATTTGGAGGGATGTGATCTTCTCCTCCAGCAACCGAGGAGACTGGGAGCAAAACCTTCTGGAAACATGATGAGCACTCTTCCATACTTCTGTATTTGGGACGTTTGAAACACATCTCTGTCCTTTACCAAGACAGGCCCTGTTGCAGTTTTTCGTTGGGATCAAAGCCAAACGAAAGAAAAGACAGTTCCTTCTGAGAAGCTTGAAACCACGGGTGACGTTCATAACCTCTTTGATTGGCTCGCCTGAAACAAAGGAGGAGGGGAAAAGAAAAAAAGGGGGGGGGGGGGGGGAAACAAGTATTAAGAAACAGGAAACGCCCCAACAGCGAACTGGGAAACGTGACTTCATCTGAACAGATCCCGTATTTCACCTGAACAGATTACTACGTATCTCTTTGCCCACACACACTTAGAACTGCATCCTGTTCCAGGCCAAGGGCAGGACGCTGCTGCCAGCTGCAAAACCAAAACTCGTGCCTCATCTTATCACCGACAGCAAAACAGCGTCGGGTGTTTTCCCTCGCTCCGTAACGACACCGAGGGCAGGCGGGTTGTGAAGGAATCCCGCGCTCCCTGAGGAGCCCCAGCCCAGCGGACCTCCCGCCCCGCGCGCGGCGGCCGTTCCCACCCGTGGGCTCCCCTCAGAGAGAAGCCCCGCGCCCCCCGAGCTGCCAGCCCTATCGTGATACTGGCAGACATGAGGAGGGTGACGTGAGGACGTGCGTCTGTAAGGCGCCCGGATCAGCTCTGTCCGCCATCACGGCGAGACGACTTTGGCACCTGCTCCGGGATACACCTCCTCAGCCGCCGCCCCTACTCACCTCGCCAGCAGGCGGAGGAGGGGGGGGGGGGGGAGTCGGGCCGATGCTGGGCCGCGGCTGAGGGCGGGCACCGGGAGACAGGATGAGATGAGACGGGTCCGACGCGGTGCCGCCGCTCCACCCCTCCCCCGACCGGCGGGGCGGGCGCTGGGCGGGACGCTGAGAGTGGGCGCCGCCATTTTGTGTGGGCCGTCGGTGCGTCACAGAGCTCCGGGGTTGTCCCTCCCAGCTCGGCGGCGGGGCATCAAATCTAACTGATAACGATGTGTCGTGCGTTGGGCAAAGGACGTGAAGAACGCGTTCTTTACAAATGAAAGGGTGAGGAACGTGTGTGTGCTAAGAGTAGGTCACAGGCGCTTAATACGGGCCCTGGGGCTCTGCGTGCTTCAGAGCATTTCCTCACTCTGGGGAGGTGAAGGAGCGCGGATCTCGCCTTCGGCAGCCGCAGAGGTGGCTCCACACGTGAAAGCAGAGGAGCTGCAGCGGGAGAAAAGCACTTAGCATAACCCAAGGCCTGTGTGTGTCCTAGATGGCAAGAAATACACGCTCTCGTCGTTGCTGATGCTCGGCGTCCTTATTTCTTAGACTTAATTGTTGTCCGTTTTTCCTGTTTTCAGGGAATCACAGAATGGCCTGGGTTGAAAAGGAGCACAATGCGCTTCAGTTCCAACCCCCTGCTGTGTGCAGGTCACCAACCAGCAGACCAGGCTGCCCAGAGCCACATCCAGCCTGGCCTTGGGTGCCTCCAGGGATGGGGCATCCACAGCCTCCTTAGGCAACCTGTTCCAGTGCCTCACCACCCTCTGTGTGAAAAACTTCCTCCTAATATCCAACCTAAACCTCCCTGTCTCAGTTTAAAACCGTTCCCCCTTGTCCTATCACTATCCACCCTTGTAAACAGCCATTCCCCTTCCTGTTCATGTGCTACCTTCAAGTATGGGAAGATCACAATGAGGTCTCCCTGGAGCCTTCTCCAAGCTAAACAATCCCAGTTCCCTCAACCTTTCCTCATAGGAGAGATGCTCCAGCCCTCTGATCATCTTTTTTTCCATGTTTTCTTCATGCAGAATTCTCCCTTCCTAAGCCAAGCATGAGTACTTTCTCCTGTTTGGTCTGTGGAGAAAATCTCATTCTTCCACCTCAGAGACTCCATTTTATATTAAACCAGCTGAACGTTTGTTTTGTTTTGTTTTTGCTATTATTTGTTCATCTGGATTCATTATTTACCTGTCTGCTTAGAGGCTATTAGAGCTATTTCTGCATTCCTGCCTCACCTATTAAACCTCACCTCATTCCTCATTCCCATTAAAATCACTGGATTTTTTTGTGTGTTTTTGAGTTTTGAGTGCATAAAGATGGAGCATAAAGTGTTTTGAGTGCATAAAGAATTGTGTTCTGCACTTCTCCACAAGTTTTATCACTTACAATTAAGATTTCAAAGCAGACAAGCAGCAAATACAACACAGATAATTATAGGATCTTTCTATCAGATACTGACATGAACTGCATCTCTGAAAATCTGGAAGGCGGTTGAGCAATTGGTGATGAAGTGGTGTTTTTCTCCAAATTGCCAATTTGGAGATAATAAATAATAAAATAGATCTAGTGATTTTCACCATGGCTTCTCTTGAATTTTAGCAACTATACATGTATGTAACTTTTTTCTTTTCTGAAGAAACTTCTGTGCTGAGATTTTGTTGCTAGCCTCATCTCTTCTTCAAAAAAGGTCTGTAATTTGCATTTCTGAAGATGACCAGAAGGCCTGTGTAGATGTATCCAATCTCTGTGTATTACTGTAAGTAGTCACACTAAACTGAATGAAATGTTGTTCATGTTTAAAACCTTTCACTCAAGCAGTTGGCAGTACTGCCGTGTCTTTGGTATTTTTGAGTCTTTGTCTCATAGAGCTGGAGCTTGTTTTTTTTTTAGTGAGAGGATGGGTGTTACAAAGATCATTGCAACTCAAATCGATTTCTTACAAATCTTTTATTCTGGGTTATGTAATCATAGAGTAATACAGGCTGGAAGGGATCTCTTGGAGGTAATTTGGTCCTATATTCTGTTTGGAAGAGGGCTGACCTCAAAGTTGGATGCAGTTGCCAAATATGAAATCCAATAGAAGTAATTAAAAACAAGGTAACTATAAACATTAATGATTTTTCTGTATATTCAAGTGGAAGCCTTTTTATAATGACACCTTCCTAGTACCAATTTTAATCCTGACAATTAAAAAGTTGTCACTTAAAATGTAAAGTATTCATTTTTAAGTGAAAAAAAAACCAATGTATGGCAAAATGTTTATCTTTTATTTAAATCTAGGCAGAAAAAAAACCCAACAATCATGAGTGATGGTTTTGTCATTCAAGTTTCAAAGTAATTCACATCTGCTCATCAGTGGCAGGCTAAAATCTTGTCAGAAACAATAAAGTCTATCAGCCTTCTGCAAGTCATAAATTGGATTTAATGCTACTTATGTCTGTTTGACCAGCAGAAATCCAAGGAGTTCATGTGAACTTCAAAGAATAGTTAACGTGTCATTATTATTGAAGTTCTTCCAAATGTTGTTCACCAGATCCAGTCTCAATCCACTGAGTGCTCTGTGTTGTGTACATATCATATTAGCTAACCTGTCCTTGTCCCACTGACATACCTGAACGTGGATGCTAGTAGATATGTATCTATTTGTTAATAAGTAATCATTATTTCTGCTGTTTATGTATTACAGTATAGTTTAAAAAAAGTAAAATTACAATCTAGAAGATGAAGTTACTCAACGGAATGGAAAACTACTGCAGGACTATAGAAGTTGTTGTAAAATTCAGTATAGTCCCTTCCAAAGCATCCGTGAAGAGGCAGAGTGATCTCATTTGCTTGCAATGTTGTATTTTAATAAAAGACTCTGTAAGAGCCACGAATGATTATTGGATCTCCTGCTACCAGTGAATTGGTTTGGATTTCCCAGCTTGCTGGTGTCATTTCTTGAGTCCTAGCATCTTGGGAATCGTGCAGTGCTGTCATCAGACTTGCACTGAGTCACACAATGAGTGCCTTGCTGACCCAGGCTTCTGGTCAGTCCAGGGCAAAGTGCACTCAGTAGTTTTTCAGAGTAGCCTAAATACAGACGAGATATTTAGAGTTAAGGAACCAAATGTAAACATCCGGATCCAATACTTTTGAAGAGCTCCTGATTTTTGAGCCGTTTAAGATGTCTTTATAATGCAAATGATCTCCAGCATTCCCTGTTGCTGGTAGCTGGGTGTATCTGACAATCACTGCACTTTAAAGTGTGAATTGAACGCTTAGCAGTTGCAAAACTGGCAGAAATTCTGAGAATCTATCAATATATATATATTTTAATTCTTGCAATTAATTTGGAAATTATTTTTAAAGCAACTGTGTACAAAATATCCCAGTTCAAATAGCAAACACCACAGAATTTTTCTACTAGATCTCTAAAGCAGGAAATTTATTTAGAGAGACTTAGAAATGGAGCACTCATTAACTTTTGGTACTGGAGATTTCACTTAAGTCCTTCGGCAGAATTGAGACAGTTGTAAAGGTGGTGTATCTCTAACAGCAGAAAAGAGCACATGAGGACAGGAAAAAAAGAGAATTCGACAGATGTGTGCTAAGACTGGGGAAACTGAGCTGAGCATTTCTGCACTGTGCAGTGCAGTGACTGCAGCAGTGCCACCTCCATTACTTTGTAGTTGTTCCACTTTGTTTTTTTGGATAAAATCAGGCTAGCAGAAACGCAGAGATTTCTGTTCTCCGGCCTTATGAATCCATTTATTTCAAGCAAAACCAGTATTGTTGTGCCCATATGTAAAAATCTCAGTGGAAAATTAAATATATTCTCATTATTTCACTTAGATAATATGAAATATCCCTAATTGTTTCTGTGGCACTTGATTTGTGCTGGAGTAGGACTGTAAGAGTGTTATCCCTCAGGCAGAAGGGATGGGCATGAAAATGAGATGTGAATATTGTCAGGCTGCCTGAAGTGTGTGAAATCTTCACCAGATAAAAACCAGTACAAAGAATTCTGTTGGGAGCTGCTGTGAATAGTTATATAAATGCTAAAAGTTGTTTTTTCCTGCTCTGAAAGTAATTGCAATAACTCAAGATGTATTTTAGCATAAAGAAGACAGATGCTGTACTTAAACCCTCCAACTAATCAATGGAGATGGTTTGGAAAGGGTAATTATACCTGAATACTTGCACAAGGAGGACAGTCTGTTTAATAGCAGTAATCATTCCAGCTAAGAGAAATGAAAGAAAGGTCTATTTGTTACTTTTTTTTTCTCTGAAAAAGTGATTTCAATGTGTCAGCTCTTATTTCTAAGTGACTCCCTGACACTTTTAGGGACATTTTAAGGACTACTGGGGGGATCCTGTGTCCTGTTGTCATGAAGTGTTCACCATCACAGACACGCTAATGTTTTATTATCCAAACAAGAAGGGATGGGTATGGCATAGGAGTTAACCTCATCTTGCTGTAGTCCCAGTGCAAAGAGCCCTACAGAGATCAGTCCTAATTGGGGAAAGATGAGACGAGCAGAGATTCTCTTTGTCGTCCAGAACAGCAGCGGGTTTGGACTGCGTTAGCACTGATAAGAGCTAGGTCAGGCTTCAGGCTGGCTGAAGCGTAGGATCTGCTGCCACAAGCTTTCCCTAGGGCTTGCCTGCTCCAGGAGAAAAAAAAAATAATAGCAATGTGCATCTTTAAATACAGGTATGGGAACCTACGAGAATGCAAACACACCAATAATTTGCAAACTAATGCAGGGATGATGTGCCAACCCTTTGAGTACATACTTGCATATGGAAGCAGGCATGGTTTTCACCAGGGCGGCAGAGGGAGCAGAGTTGAGGAGGCTTTTAATCCCTCTGTGAATCCTTATCTTTCATTTCCTTGCTCTAATGCTGGATTGCAACTGGCACTTTCCGGCGGCTAAAAAAAAAAGTCTATTTGTTTTTTAAACTAAAAGCTAAAAGGAAAGACTAAAGCCCACTTCAGTCAGTTGAACTAAGACAGCGCTGTATGCAGAGGGCAGCATTAGCCTCTCCTGAGCTGTAGCTTAGAGCCAGGGGTTCTTTCTGTGGGAGCTGTTTTCAGTTTTCAAACCAAGGCAGCCTTTCCCCAGTCAGAACTGCAAATGTAATTTAGACAACAGATAGCTCTGCATAGTTAAAGTAATCACTCCCTGTGTTACATAATGCGGCTAAATGATAGCACACAGCCTCTCGTTAACACTGGTTATCTTTATTTGGTTTATTTCATTTGCATTATGTTGCTAATGTAGCTGTAAAAATCTGATGTGGGGGAAAGGCGATGCATCTGCCCATCCGGTGTTTTTCCAGTAGGTGAGAAATCAGTAGTGATGCTGTATGCTGTCAGAAATAACACCCCCTGCTCCCAAATCCAAGTCCATTCTTCTTCCATGATAAACAGGCAGAAACAGAACCAAACTATCTTCACTCTTTTCCCAGTAGCCAGTCATTCCCCAGACAGATTCCTGTATTTGGGATGGGGTTGTGGTTTTGGACTCTGCAGCAATTACACTGCTGAAATTCCCCTTGCAGCTCTACTAAATAAAGCGTTTTATTAGCTTTATGTAGCAGTTGTGTAAAACTGTTAAAAACCAAAAAATATCTCCTCTGACACAACTACGAGGGATATTTAGGTAGACAGAAAGCTACTATCTGAATTTGGAAAGAAAAGCAAGGTTAACTTACAGTGGGATCAAGGGATCATTGCTGACTGAATGCCAGACCTGGAGCTGGGAAAGCTGAGTTCTACCTGAATACAAAGAACTGAGGCCCTGCACAAATGGAAGTGACCACAGTGCTGCCTGCTAACACTTGACTGCATCAAAGCCATCAGCAATAGAGGTATTTTATCCCAATTTATTTGATTAGAGACACCGACAAAATTAATCGTTGACAAAAAGAAGCTCCAGCAACTTTGAAGACTTTTAAAACATTTTTATTGCTGTTATTATTTTGCTCTAAGCAAACACACGAGGAACCTTGGCTTAAATATTAAGCAAGCGAACGAAGTCTGCGGTACAAGTGCACGTATGCTATATTGGCACAAAATATCAATTACACTTTGTGTAGCTTCCGAACTGAGACTTTTGGTCCCAGACTTCAGTTACCAACTCCTAGTTTAATTTATACCCAAGGAAAAGTTGTTTTTTCTAGTAGAATAATTCAAAATGAGTGCTTTGTCAATTCCTACAAAATGGGAGACAACTCCAAATCCATCCACATTACACAAAGTCTGTTCATTCTTCTTATTTTGCCCTTCCCACCTCTGCCTGGTTGCTGAAGTTGCAGTTTGATTCTTTCTGTCAGATTAGAGCTCTAGAATTTGTCCTTCTGTTTCACTCATCTTTTCGATCTTAATTTTTCTGTATTTTCTTCTCTGGCACAGAACAATCACCAAAATAGTGACAAAACCAGCAGGCAGTATTGCCACTGCCACCACAGCACTGATATCAACAAGCAGTTGCTTCATGCTAAACACTGGTGGCTTTTCATCAACGTAGTAAATGCGTATATTTTCAATAGCCAGATCTTTCCCATTAACAGAGACAAGAAATGTGCTGTCAGAATGAAACACAGAGTCCCCTGTTATGTCTTTTTCCAAGTAATAGGCTACATCAACTATATCTACGTCCCGCTGCTTCAAGTTATTCTGTTTTAGGTGGATTTGGATAAATGGGGAATCGTACTTCACAGCTGCGATGTATTTGGGTCGCAGTTTGTACCGGTTCTCAAACAGACGTGTCAGGGCTTCTGCTACATCAAGAGCTTCGAAGTAATGGGATGTTTCTTTGTGCTTCAGTTCGATGTCGACCCAGTTTGTTCTTATCACTTCATTGCATATCAAATTTTTGTCACCTTTTCCAGTTCTTCTTATTCCAGCTGTGTTCACGCACCAGCAAGTTCCAGCTTCGTCACACTGTCTGGCTTTGAAGATACCGCTGTCCTCGCAGTCTGGATCGTAAATGCCACCATCCAGCAGCTTAACCCGAGGTCTGTAGGAGAGCTTCAGGACAGACATTTCTGCCTTCATCAGCAAGCATTTTGAAGTCAGCGTCGAACAATCTACTGTATGATCTGAACCTACCAGCCTGCAGGTGCAGTTGTCAGATGCATCCTGGTCGCATACTGTCCACTTATTGGTCACGCAGGTACAGCTCCGTGCCGATGAAGCTACCATCAGAATCAAACCCAGCGTAACCCCAAGCAGAGGCTCCATAGTGCAGGTACGTGTGGGTACAGCTGGAAGTGGCAGCAAGCGTTGTCTGGAGCTTGTATCTGCTAGGGGACTTGTTTCTACACGCTGTTGTGCAGCTCCTTTCTTCAAAGTACAATCAGATCTGACAAACAAGTTCTTCTAAAACAACTGGTCTCTCATGCCCAGATGCCAGAGGAGCTGCGCTTTCATCTATTATTTCTAAGTGGGCAGCACTGATTGCCCAGATGCCTGACATCCCTCGTGGTGAGGGAGCAACACGGAGGAGGCAAAGCAGACCCAAAGCATAGCTCCTGCATTGAGCTTACAGATTAGAGCACAAGGCTTCACCTCGCCTTCTTCTCTCGTCAGGATTTTTACGGAGCCCACAGACAAATGCATCTGTAAGGAACTTCCGCCATTTCTTTTGGAGGAAGTCCCACTCATCCGAGGCAATCCTACTCCTCTATGTTCATTGTGATTTTTTCCTACCTCTTACATAACTTCTGTATCATCCACTGTCCAGATGCCACTTTCACATCCTTATAAAACTGCAGAGGGCTTTATTTTATGTATGATCCAACAGAACCCTGAAGTAGCTGCCAACTCAGGTAGAAAGACAATTCATCAGTTTGATGAACTTTTACTTAGCATAGGAGAGCCATCTCAGCTTCCACTACAGAAAGCTTCCCTTTCCCTACTCATCCCAAAGCAGTATTAGGAATGCTAATTTCCTAACTTTCATTACCCTTACAAAGTTGTTAGTGGTTTCTGAAGACATTTTTCAGTCTCAACTTTGAGTAATGCCTATCACACTACACTCCAGTGGCTCCCAAGTATCTTAATGATGATTTACAAAGCATGAACCACAATTTCCAGTTAGCATTAAGTCATCTATCTGTTTGTCAAATGTTGTCAGACCCGTTATAAATCATTATTTTGAACAGCACCATTCTCCCATCTGCACAACTTCTGTGCTGCCTTGCAGACAATTCTTTTGGCCTGTTCTGTTTTCCTGAGGGCCTGACCTGCTTGAAATCACCACGAGCAGGGCTGCCTGTAATGATGACTTGTGTGTATGTGAACAGTAGGAAGTTACCCTGGCTACCGATGAGCATTAATGACATGGTGTAGGTTTAGAATTGAAGCTGCAGATGCAAACACTCCCTCTCACTCCATAATCTGTCCATAGACCTCCTCCTGTTTCTAAATCAGCCATAGAAATTCACGCTACTTAGGGCAACAAAGATGAGGCAAGTTCTTCAAATCATTCCTGGCTCCTCTTCAGACCTATAGCTCATTACTGCACCTCTTCACTTCCCCTCCTCTAGGATTAAAATATCATCATTGAAGAGCTGTAGGAAGTCATTGTGAACTACTGATACAATTTTTATGAAATCACCAAGTAATTCAGTTTCCCACTTTGAGGGGTTTTTTTGTTTGTTTTTTTTTTTTACAAATGTACTACATCCCAACTCTCATGTCATTTTTATTTCCAAGTAATTAATTTCCCTATCTTAGATATACATAAAATCCATATCCTTCCTTCAAAGTCAAAATCTATTTAACTGTCAGCTACGTCCTCATGCTATGTCTTTATTTGACGTTATGCACTTCAGAGAGAGCAGCCTTTGTTTTTGCCCTCTGAGATGTCTCACTGAGGACAGACCCTCACCAGCTATAAAATGTTACAGCTCATAACCAGATTCAAAAGAAACTACAGCAATTGCTGTATGGCTGAGAGCTGAGCCGCCCTTGTGCTCTGAAAGCACTTTATTTAGTGAAGGTTTTTAGGTGACAGCACTTTCCTCATGCGATGCTCAGCCTTGGTCTGAGCCTCCCATCACCATTTGATAGTTTCTCCTTCCTTACAGACACAGTGAAACAGAATAACACAGTGGTTTTTCAGAAGTAATGTATGGAAGAAAAATGACAGGCAATTAAAACAGATGGTCTGACTTCCCTGCTGGTGATGATTCTCACTACTGTTACCTTAATTAAAAACTCCATTAATTGCTGCTTCCATCAAAGCTGGTTCAGAGTCCACAGCAGTGCTTTTATTCACAAAAAAAAAAAAAAAAAAAAGTAAAACTGAGGCAAGAAAAGGGGAAAGCAGGAATAACTTCAAGTTTCCCTGACCGAGTTCCATAATTTGCCAAAGTAGCGTGTACTCCTCCATTAACTTCTTTTCCCCACTGTAGATTTTCCCTCTGTAAACATGCAGAGAACAGATTTCTTTCAAAGGCAGGAAAGGAAAAAAGTCAAGTATATATACACAGTCCCTCAAGGTATTATTTTGTTACCTCCTTGAACCCACGCTAAACTGTAACAGCACTACAAGAGTTAATTGCTGAGAACAGCAGGCTGTAAAAGGAATCCTGTAGGAAACACGGAGTATTATTTCTTTTGTGATCTCCGCTTCCATGGAAACAATTTTTCTGCACAATTTTAAGTCTCATGAAAATAGGGCAGTAGGTCTGTGTAAAACAGCAAGGCACTTCCAATTAAACAACCAGAAGGCTTTCATCCAGGCCATTAAATGCTTTGTTCAGTATCAAACACCATTACCACGTTCCCTGAGACACGAACGAGCAACTTCCCATGCGCTGGCTCTGCAGCCACGCCGCACACATCCCCATTTCCCTCACAGTTTTGCAGCAGTGTTTCCTTTGCAGTGTTTCCTTCCCTTGCAGTGCTGAGCTACACTGCTCTGCCCAGTGCAGGTGGCACACTGCAGTGTGCTGCACACCTCAGTGCAGCCTGCTTTTCGCCTGCACAGCTTCTCTCTCCGCTACTCAACAATGTTCTCCTTGCCCAGAAACTCCTAGCAGATCAAGTTCCCTGCTGGCGCAGCAGGAATAGAGCTATAACCAACACACTTGAATGAAATTTGGGTAATGCATACAGCAGTTTGAAAGATAACTTGATGACCACCTTCAGAAGTCATGGCAGTTGCCTGTGGTGGTGAGGGAGAGAGAAAAACTGCATGATATTATTTCAGTGATCCTACAGCTAGGACGCTAGAATTGTTTCTAAGGAAATAGTGTGAAAATACAGCTCTACCATCTCAGCATCCCTGCCACAAACCATCCTAATTTTCTGGAGATCAGAGCAGAGAGTTGGTAAGAACAAACGAAAGCAACAGCATACAAGCTACTGCCCACAAAACTTAATCACTGACCGCAAGGCTGCATACATAAGTAAGAATAGTTCTCGCTCTTCGTTCAAAATGACAATCATTTCTGCTGTATTCTGTAGTTTACTTTTTTGTATCATCTGTACCTAAGCTCCCTCTAGTGGTATTACACTGAGCTGAACCAATTCTTCATTCTGACCAGCTTCAAATAAAGCAATAGCAGATGTTACCTTCAAGAAGCAAGAAGCTATTAAAAGTTTGGAACGCATCTTCTGAAGTACAGAATATTCAGTCTTTATTAACAGATTCTTGGATACCATCAGTCAGGAATATCAAAGAAGTGAGTGAAAGGGGAAAAAATATTCAAAGGAATATGGACAAGCCCCCCATCCTCACCATGAACAAGGTATAAATAGCTGTGAAAAAGTGCTGCTGGTTACTGGGGCAGCAAAACTTCACTCAGACAACAAATGGCCAAGAGCTACATCTCAGGATGCAGGGGTGACTCTCCCAGTTTGAATTCCATTGTTCCAATGACTGCTCAAGCATTTACCCCTCTCCTGGAGGAAATGCTTGGCTAGATGAGACGTGGGGTCTTACATAAACAAAAAAATACATTAGCCTGCAGTATTTGTCCTAAAACAGAGCTAACATAAGAAAAAAATCCAATGAAAAAACACCGAGCTTCTCAATAAACGTATTTAATGCCTTGTATGTGTTTGGTAGCAGAACCGACAGTATTAGTAGCATACATCTCAGAAGCACACAACTTCCAAGCTCATTATTAGACACAAAGACAAAGGACAAAAAGCAGAGTACTTCTTACCATGACTCCTGCCCACAGGATTATTACTTGCCCTGATAACACACTATTTCCAATCCTCATGCCACGCGGTGTGGTCACACAGGATTACGGTGGCACTACCAGCTCACTGCGTGCCCCCATCACCCTTCCTGCACTTTGAGACACAGCCCATGGAAACCTTTGGTACCAGATCACCCTTGGGAAACCTGGTGCCTTTGTGTGCACACGTATCAAAAGCTCAGTTCTGCACATACTCTGGAGATTTGAGCTGCTTCAGAAGTGAGTTTGACTCCAAATTCTTCTGACTTAATGCGACTTAAAACCAATTAATACGACTGTATTACTTTAACTCGCTTTAATTCTTAAGCAGAAAAGCAGCCAGCACGTTCTTACCACTACTTTGGTAACACTGACATTCGTGTATACGGACAAAGAATGGTATCTACTTCATATTGCTGTTACATATGAGGCTGAAATTTCCTTCTAGTTTATAGGAGAACTACAGCTTTTAGTACATACAATATATAGCATATGATGTTTCTGGAGTATCCTATGTAAAACTGCAGCAGAACTCCTCATGCTGCAGATCATCCAGGACAGAACCAACTCAGGACAGAATGCTTTGTCACCAAGAGTGTTGTCTAAATCAGAAATACAGAAAGCCATGCAGTGTTTTTAATTAGGAATTCCCAAAGATGATGATTTCGAATATATGCAGAGTCAGCATGCCTTAAACAGATGGATGCACCAAGTTTGTAAGTTATACACAGCAGTGTGATCTAAAACTGTGCACAAACACACCTGGCAGAGAAGAGAAAGAACAGTCACCAACATTTTCCAGACCATAATCCTCAAATGTGCACCGAGAGAACCATCAAACAGCAACTGCTCAGACTTCCACACATTCATGTTCTGCATCTTCCACTTAGAAACTGACGTTATGAGATGTGATGAAAGAAGGTAATTCTAAACTCTGCAAGGAGTTCCCTCATTAGGATGCAACTGTACAATTTTAAAGCTTTTCAGATGAAAAGCTGAAGATTTAAACATATAAAATCTTAAATCCCATTTATAGATGTAGAAGTAGATATACATACACATGTATTTTTCAAATAAGAATCAAATCCATCTTTATCCCTATGAGTACAAAGTCACGTTCTGGCTTGCTTCATGTTTTCAAACATATTTCTTAGATGTAAGAAACTTTGCCCAAGATAAATCTGTGTACTGAGGTCAAAACTCCTCTTGATTTAGAGGGCAAAGTTTAAAGCACGTTTTTCTTTGTGTCCCTCCCCCCCAAAAAAGAGGCAATCTTCTGTTTGTTGCTCTACACTTGCCAACAATGAAGAGCTCGTTTCCACAGGAAACATTGGCAATTAAATGTGGGCAAATCTCAATGATCTGACAGAAAAATATATTATCTTCTTGTAGAATGGAAGATCAGAAAGATTGCAACCTGTAACAAACAGGAGTTCACATTTCCACTGGAAACAAGCACAACTAGTAATGAGAAGACAACAAGTGGCCAGCCTTCTCCACCCAAAATAAAAGCAAGATGGCAAACAATATGCCAAACAGCTGCTCTGAGTACACATCGTTCATCTCAGCAGAGCAGTCAGTTCCCCCTCTGTGAATTCACTTGAACTTAGACTCTGAAAGCACTAAGGAACAAATCCATGAGTGTCAGATACACATGCCTGTCAATTAAAAAAATACATGACAACAAAATTCCCAACCTGAAAGAGAGAACTGTGAGAGAACATGAGAGAACTCTCCTCGAAGACTGAAGCACAGTACTGTGGGCAGCCTGTCCTTCTCCCAGACCACAGGCTGGGCTATAAATAATTCACTGACCCTGTGATACATGGTTTCTCTATATGTTAACAGCAAATGCTCCTCACGTAGCCTGATCACACTCACCAGGAGTTCTTCAGTTTCTTTGAACCATAACAAAACAAAGAGACTGGGTACTTTACCTATTACTATTAAAATGGGTCACAGTTCTGAAAGCGTTGACGTAATGCAAGAAGGAAAAGAAATTGGTGGGTGAAATAAGAATTAAAAAAATAAAAATAAAAATCCAGACTTGTTCTGTTTGAGCCATCACACTGACAAGGGCCTCAAGTTGTGCCAGGGGAGATTCAGGCTGGGTGTCAGGAAACGCTGCTTTTCTGAATGAGCGGTCAGGCCTCCTCCCATGGAGGAGTCACCAAACCTGGGGGTGTTCAAGGAACATTTAGATGCTGTGTTGAGGGACATGGATTAGTGAGAATTATTGGTGACAGGACTGTGGGACTGGATGAGCTGTAGGTCTTTTCCAACCTTGGCGATTCTATGATTCTAATTCACTTGAACATTCATTCCTGTTTTCTTCAGCATTACTCTTCTTTTCACTCTTGTACAAGGAAAGGAATAAGTTTTCTATTTGAGTCAAGAACTCTTCAGCAATGAAGCAGCTTGTTACCTTGCCCAAGGTCTTCCTCATGCACTCCAACAGCTAGCCAAGAGAAAACGAAATCTTAAAGTTGTTTTCCTGAATTTTTGTTTCCTTCTTACTACTTGGTATTTCAAACTGGTTTTTAATTTATTTACTTTAAGATCAATTGAACAACACAGATTTCAGAAAAGAACAGCTGTGTGTGAACAAATGGGTGAATTTTCTACACTGGGCTTTTAAAATAAAAAAAAAAACACACTCAAAAAAGAGCCATACCCCACTACAGCAGAAAGGAACATCTCCTCATGATCTGATTGAGCTACTGCTCAGCAACTGGCCATGACAAAAAAAGAACTGACAGCCTTTTGTGGGGAGATGTGTATTATTTTGTCAATCACAAATTTACACAACAGCTAAATTCAAGAGAATTCGACCACCTCAATTTCAGACGTCAGCTGTTTGTAGCCAAAGCCACATTGGGAGGGGAAAAAAGAGACGTGGATAATTATTGTGTATGTTTTCTGTTGACGCCTTTTGCTTTGGGCAGATTTTCTGTTTGGTTTGTGCAATTAGTGTTACAGCTGTAGTTTAGAACCTCATAGTGATGATTACACCAACTGGAAAATTGAAATTCTCACTTATGTGTAATAAACACAGTACAGCTCCACTTCACTGGCAGAATAAAGGACTAGGATCAATCTCTCTCAACACGTGTGCAGTTCTCACACTGAAAGCACACGACATGCTGAGATGTCATTCATTTGCCATTTGTTCTCCCCCAAAAAGGAGGCTAAAATGTAGCAGCTGTCTGTTACTGTTATGCCCACTATCTCAAGCGAGCATCCTTATTGTCACTGTGCTGTAAGCAAAAAGCTGCACCACAGAAGTCATTCACTGGGATTAGTCTATGTCTAACATTTAGATGTGACACCTGATGATACTGAACAGACATATTTCAAATAGTATTTTAAATTACAAAACCTGAGAACCAAAAGCAGCAAACTTACTTTCTGCAAACAAGTCAGGTCTGAATCTCTATGAAAGATTTTATCCATGGGGACACTGCTGTTGAAAGAAAAGAAGGAAAGCAGGAGAAAGGTTAGAGCAGATTTATTTCTTTACTGAAACACAATAATAAACATACTCAGCTTAGAATTTCTGCATACTACAAAGCAAAACATACCTGTGACAGCATCTGTATTTTTCAATTATCCATCTTGTTTTCTCAAATATTAATTCCCACTGAGGTTCCTCTGACATTTGCTGTATTTCAAATTTGTAGGGCAGGCCTGTAATAAATCAAACACAAATACTCACTGCATAACATTTTTACAATACATTAAAAATGTCTTCAGGTCACGGACACTTAGCACTTGTCAGTGATAAAGATGTTCAAGTGTGATACTTGGGATGGGAAACCTAATTTTGGTGGATATCTGTGCGAGGAACTGTGGAGAACAAGAAGGGAAAAAGAAATCCACAATGTAACAGAAAAATGGCAACATGAATTGAGTTCTTTTAAGTCAGAACCACTTCATCTCTGTAAGATCTGTGTGGCTATTAAACAAGAAAGAAAGGAAGACTGCTTTCCATGTACAAACTGGCTGATGGAACGCCTGCTACTGTTCCAGGCTTCAGAGGAATCTTCCTGTAGGAAGAAATTCTGCTAGTTTATTGAAGGTACAGAGGTGTGGAGGGGCAAATCTAGGAAATATTCCAGAAGAGTTACTTGGAAAGCATAAAGTCAGGTACCAAAAATGAGAGAAAGTGTTAAATTTCAGATACTCAATAAATAAATAAAAATAAAAAGCAGCAAAAAAAACCCTACTTTCCTAAGATCCTAAGAATTCAATGCGATGAGTTGCATGCTTTCAAACTACACCTCAGTGTAATGAAAATAGAGCAATCGATACGATTTGTTAGTTGAACCTGCAGAAATATTTATAGATCTCATTAAATACTGATTTTGTTCCTTTGCACAGAGCTACAGCACTGCTGCTACAGCGTAACACATCTCAAGAGCCAGCTGAGATGCCACCTTGTAAGATGCAGTTTTCAGAGGAAAACAGAAATATTAAGTCATCTCAGATGGAAAATGTAGGTGATCAAGAAAATGTCTACTTCTAAGGCCAGATAGCATTCCTATAGATTTTAACTCCACAATACAGGTGTGGCACAAATGGGAAACAGAAGGAAAGAAAGCCCAAAGAACTAAACTTTATAGTACAAGTACTGCACAAATGTGATCACCACTTCACTTCCCCAAGTCTCCAGGCAGATGGTCTCCATTGCTCACATCCACAGGAAAGAAACAGAGGGGGAACTGTCAGATCACATGGCCTCTTATACTAGTTGGCCAAAACATTGGATATCTTCATGTTTGGATACAGAAATCAGGTCTTAAAATGGGAGAAGGAAGGAGAAGAGAGAAGGGGCAGAGACCACAACCATATTCTGTTATCCTCGGATTTGTCCTCAGATTATTATCAGGTAACGAGAGGAAAACCCCATCAACAGTAGAAATTCCAAACGTTTTATATTAAGTGTCTGAACTACTCAAGAAAGAAAGCCATCCTGTTCTCACAAAACATCAGTTATGTTTTTAAGCAGCCATGTACTTACTCTCTTTGGTTGAGATTCATGCCAGCACACCATTTCTAGGATCTGCTGATAATTCATCTTTATATCTGCATTTTCCTGGACAGCTGGCAAGTTTGATCCTTCATCCTTCTGAATATTTAGTTACTCAAGTAAGAATTTCCCACCACTACAGCAGCCAAGTCTTTGCTATAGTATTTCTGGCCTCCTCTATCAGAGGATTTAAACTCTGCTGCTTTACAGAAAACAAGTAAAGCTTTTGAAAGAGTTTCCCAGATTTTCACGTGGATGCTGTATGCAAGCATACCTTGCTCTGACTCCTTTCTTTCTTTCCCAGATTGTGAGAAATACTACAATGTCAGTAAAGAGCAAACACAATCTTTTATCTATTCAAGCCTTTCCATATTCTCCTAATAGCAAGGGCTACTTGCAGGACTATCCCTTAGGAGCAATTCCTCATTTTGTACAGCGCAAGTCCTTCCTTAGCAACGTACACCTGCTTCTCAAGGCCTGGCTCAAGAGTATGCAGTATTTTTCCCCCTAACATCTAAAAGGATAAGAGAAGCTAAAACAGTGGGGAAACTATCAGTACTTACGGTAGGAACCATCAGAGCTGATCTCATCACTGATCACCAGGCAAGTAATCTGAGAATACGGCAGAGGATTGTTTCGGTTGTAAGGACTTACAATCATTCCAATGAACATGGCACCGCCCCTGGAGAAGTAACTCTGAAAAACAAACAAAACCACACATCAGAAATAAGCCTTTTTCACAACAGCATCCTGAAATCAAAGGACAGACAAGAATAGTGGGAAGTCTGGGAAGCATTCATACACGTTCAACCTCATTTAAGCCAGCCAGCATCAGCATGCTGCATGAACAACACACGAACATGCTTTGAACAAGCAACAGGGCAGAAGTGTGCATTAACATTGTGAATGGGCTTGAGGGGGTTGCACTTTCTTTGGTTATTTATTATTAATGTACAGACCAGTAAGTACCTGGTATTTAGCTTGGGTGTCAATATCTCGTATGGAGGGGTTGGGGTCAAACGCTGGGTGGGAATGGTACCACCCAATAACACCGTATCCTCTGGCAGCAAGTGTTTCTGAGGCCTGCGTTTGTGATACAGGATCCATCTCACACTGCAGCCCTGTACTGAGGCTATTGCACGGCTCTGCTGCACAAACCTGTTAAGAAAGTCTCCAGATGGATAAATGCAAGAAATCTTAATCAGTTCAATAAGATTCATTTAAAGAATTCTAAGTTGCGTGCCAGATCTTCCTTGTGAAAGAGCTGACGAGCCAACACTTCAACACAGAGCATGAAAACCATTTCAAGACTGTGGTAATTAACTTCAGCTTCAATATGCTTGAAGTAGATGCCCCGGAGAAATAACATTTGCATCAATTCAAACACAACAGTTTTAATGACTTAGAGAAAATGGAAAAAAGATAAACACTTACTTCTACAACTTTATCAGCTTCAGAGTATCTTCCACCTAGCAACCCTATTACTTCTGCCATAGACACATGTGAGTGCTAAAATGATATTAAACATCATTATTAAAGTTCAAGCTGTATAATTTCTCCAAACTTTGATTTGCACTTGACAGACCACATTGGCTTCACAATTGCAATTCAGTAATTTCTCAATGACATTTGTAAGGAGAACTTAGGACAGCTAAAGATGCTAAAATAGCCAGTGGTTCAATTTAAAGCAAACAAAAATGTTTGCTTATTATACACATGCATGTTTATAATGCACCTGTATAACACTTCCATCCATTAAGCAATGCTAACTTCAGAAACCCCACAGCATTCAAAAACTGCATGAAGTAAATACGGCGTTGCCAAATCCAACCATGCTGCCCATCAAAACCCCTCCCAACACATACATCACAGCTTTCTGTAAGATAAAACTTCCTCCTCACCAAATCCATTATTAAAAGTGCTTCTGAAGACACTTTCACCTGAAAAGGTTCCTGAAATCACAAACACAACAATGAGCATGATGAAAGTAACATAAGAAACTAAAGCATGATAGATATTCGCTCACAGATACATACCCGTTTTTCTTCAGTGAATAAACAGCATGGTATCAGCTGAAAGGGATCAAAGGAACTATAAAACGAAAGAAAATGTCTCTAAAGATGCAGGACAGTCAGGAAACTTTCCTAGTTTCCCACTGTCTCCTCAATAGAGGAAGAAGAGGATTTCTTTACTGTGTGTCTTTCATCTCATACTACGAAGACTTCCACCAAATGCAGAAGTTCACCTCCCACACTTTTGAGTTTCAGCACTAAACATCTGAAATGCTACATGTCATTTCTGCCCACGACACACATTCCTGATTTGCAGTGTTCCAGCCCGATGCCATGCAAGCCAATTGTTTTTTTTCTATGAGATCTGTTTTGAAACATGATGTACAGCAAATACCTTTTTATTTGTCTTGAACCTTTAGATGATTTTGCAGGCTTCAGTTTTTCTTCTTCTCTTCTTCTTGCTAACTCTTCAGCAGACAGATGCTAAAAAAGAATTGCAAAAACCCATCTCAGTGTCTTGAATGAATCCTCGACATCACTGCCCTCCTTATGTGCCACCAATTACAGTCTCCCACTGTAACCTGTGGCCACAAAGTACCAGAACACCTTTTCAGGGATTGGCATTTTCACTTTTCATTGCAAACCAAAGCTGTGTTTTGCAGAAGGTGTATTTACTAACCAGGGCTGTACAAGAAACACTTCTGTCAGCATAACACAACAGAAGTGACTGTTACACATGCTTACCACTGAAGGCTGTGAACTTAGAGATTTGGTTAGTTTTTTTTTTTGTGAGGGAGGGTTCAAGAATAACAATGTTTCCTGTTCTTCACTTTTTCCTAAATTCTGAACTTGTAAGAATGGATGGGCTTGAGGAAGCATCTTCCACATCTTCTTCAAAACCTTAAAACATCTCCACAGAGGACAGCACTTCTGGAGATACTACTAGAATCCCTGCTAACTCACCAACTCGCATCATCTGCATTACAAGCACAAAGAAACCATGCTGGACCTAAAGAAAAATAACTTCATATATTATTCTCTTGTACCGTTCAGTAAGGCTGAAGGGAACTAACAGAGCAACAAGATTTTCTGAGAACTAGCCCAATTCCTCTCACATCAAGGATCAAGTTCCACATTGTATGCAGTCTGCATACACTGTCAAGGCTGCTCTACTCTAAAGCTCTATCCTAAACACTCCGGATAAACAAGGATATTCAGAATAAATATTCAGGATAAATGTAACTTAGTGTTCCGAAATCCAGAGTGAACAAGAGTTAAGCAACTCCTTTTTCTTTCTGGAAAAGGGAACCAACCTTTTCCTGCCAGATTCATGGCAAATCTGAACTAAATAAAACAGACATGTGCCAAAATAAGGCCGATTTATTTTACGTTATAAGCAAAAGGAATCAGTACAGAAATTAATGTCAGCTTTTCCTGATCCTCGATGATTTGATATTTTAACCTTAGCACTGCATTAAACCATCCCCCACCACATCAAGGGTGTAACTAAACTGAGGCAAAAACACTTTTTCTTTAACTAAAGGGTCATGAAGTTCAATACAAGATGAGGCAAAGAGCTCTGTAGGTGTCCAGCTGTGTAGATCCATCCATGCTCACAGCATGAACACCTTTGCAAAGACCAAAGTGCAGTCACTTATCAGCAGATGTAACAGCTGCAGCATTTATTGTAACAGCAAGCAATAATCACTTATGTACATGAAGGCTCAAGACCAGGTTACCTCAAACGTCTGCCCTTCCAAATCCTTGGCATCACACCAGTTTCCCCAAGGGTCTCGGACTCGCCGTCTTCTTGTACGCTGCAGAAAGTAAATTATCACAAATCAAGGACCAAACTCATGCAAAAAAATGCCTTTGCTGTGTTTAATCAGCTGTAAGAACACCATCCAAAAGATCACTGCCACGTGAGCTTTCCTAACACTGTGACATACTTCCAGAAAACACCCTGGAGTTCAGCAGAATCGAGTAGTTCACAATCTGTCACAAAATACCATCAGTGATGTTTTCAGGTTTTTAAGGCTGTAAAGAACACCTGGATATCAATGCATGGAACATCAACGTCCCTCACAGCAACAGCAAACTATTATCCAACTGTGAATTATAGCACAGACCATGCAGAAAGCTATCAACCAGTATGTGTGCGCCTTGTGTAAGCTACTGTTCCTCAGCTGAAGCTTTTTTTTTTTCCTTTAATGGGATTGATTTTGTTTTCTTCTCATCAACTGATTTATTTCCCTATGAATTACTTCAAAATGCTACAATAAATGTAAATATGAACATTACATCTGGCAAACCTTGGTAATTCATCTAATTATGAATGAGTTACTACTTAATTGCATGCATAAGACTCTCAGCAAGTCAAATCACACACCCAGTCTACTTAATGATTAAGACACAAGCAACTTAACCTCACTCTACTAATGCACTCCACTCTTTTCGGACTAATTTATATGAACAGATTATGGGGTGCTGGGGAGGAAGGGGTTGGGATTCCAGGAAGAAGACTGTACCAAATCTTAGTTAATTAGCTGGGCAATTAACATGCAAGAGAACAGAAAACAGAACAGATACCAGTCAAAAAAAATAATTCTGCTTAAACTGATACTTGAACTGAAGGGCGCTCTAATGAAACTGCAAACTGAACAAGAGGAGGAGTTTCCTGAGATGGCCTGGCTTGAAAAGACCTGCATGTCAAATTTTCCACCACCCACTCTCTTCCCCTTGACCCCAAGACATACCATGGACTGCAAACGCTGAGCAAGCTGGTATGCTTCCACTGTGTCTTTGCCTTCCTTGGACCGAGATTTATCAGCTGGTTGTGGTCTGTTATAGACAGCCTGTTCTACAGGAAATACAGGAGATACACACTGTGCTTCAGTAATGTTTGAAGGGATACAAATGCCACAGAGGAAGAAAAAAGTGACATCAAGACAGATTTTGATGCTCATGCTGATGAGTGATTATATAGTTTTCTCTCACTACCACAGCATTTCTAAGAAGGGAAAAATCTCCCTCCACTAATTCATTTGAAATAACTTCCATTTTAGACAGGATTTATTGTAGGACATCCCTCCCTACCAAGGTGTTTATCCTTCAGCTTTGGACCAGAATCAACCCATTATAGGGACTCCAAAACTGAGCATCAATTGACAGTAACTTTTAGGTGTCTACATATACTTTTAGCATGCCAATTAATTTCAACATTTGTATATTGTTTTTTTTTTAAAAAAAAGTAGCCTCGAGGATGGAGACTGTTTTATTTCCAAAATGATTCAATATGGGAAAGCAAGAAAAGAAAAACATCCATTCTTCACATGAAAATACTCGTGTTAATAAGAAAGCTGACAAGCAATAGCTGGTCTCAGCACATGCTGACTGAAATTTAAGTTCTGAATCAATTCTGATAGAAGTTTTGTTGGTTTTTTTTGTTTGTTTGTTTGTTTTTACCACAGCCAAAGTTAATTGCTCCTATTAATTCCAAGTACGTGTGGATACGTCCAATACAGTTTACATCACCGCAGTTCTTAAGGCCCGGACGCACTGAGGTCTTATTCAGGTATTTGGGTTTACATCTCTCCCTGAAATAAAACAGAACACATCATCCAATAGAAAACAAGTCAGGTGGAGATGAGACAGCAAAGTGTTTGACCCCGATGCAAACACCACACACTGCTGTGCAGAGCAATCACAGCAAAAACACAGGTTTCACAAAACATATGCAGTTATTTGAGCTTGCTACCTCTCCAAGATGGAACATCAGAGTTTCTTTGCTACCACAATAAGCTGTTAGCACAGAGAGCACTCAGTGAGAACCCACTAAAATTTGCTAATTCTTTCTACTAAGAAGCAAAGTAACCCAGCCAGTGAGCACACACAAAACAGAACTGCAACAAGCCACCCATTCAGCCTGCTACCACAGATATTAAAGGTTCTTAAAACTAATTTTTTTGGAGATGGAATATAAGATATTTCAATGTACAAATACCACTTAAAAGTGGTTCTTAATTTGAAAAATGATTTGGTCAACATTATTTCCTCCAGTGCAGAGCGTTGCTTCCTGCTGCTCTTCTGCATGGGCACTACCACACATATCAGTAACGAATTAGAGCAGGTCTTCTGAAGAAACATTTATTGAAAATATCTAAGGATTCTTATATGCTGGATGACAAAAGCAAAAGAAAAGAAGTGTAACAAAAACAGAAGTGGTTTATTCTGATATATATACCTATATAGGACACAAACTTCCATAACGCTTCAAAAAGCACTTCCACTGCTCAGCTTCCAGAATCCCAGAATCGGGAAGAGATGAAAGCAGCAACACCCATCAGTACCATTCACTGATCAGCTTTAGATTATTACTACAAACTTACTTCTACTCTTTTCAAAAGCTGTTTGTACTGTTTTAACTGCAACAAAGCAGGTCAAGAGTGATTTTAATGACTCACTGAAAGAAGTGAAATGAACACATCTTACCACTGATCCAAAATATAATTCCTAATTTTCAAGTAACGCTCTGGTGTTTTGGCCTGGCGTCCTTCAAAGAATTCAGGAATAGCTTGCTTCTCTTCTTCCAGGATGATGCTTCTATCAATCTCCACTTCTTGATCAGGTGGCTTAAGAGCCTCTGCTTCTTCTTGGTGATCTTCATCCACTTGGCAGGGGGGATGAAAAAGCAGTCCGTTATCAGCCAGGTCTCTCTGTTCCTCATGAAGCTCCTGCTCAGTTATTTGTCTAGCACCATGAGATGCTCCTGTTGTGCCCTGTTCAGCTTTCTCTATAAAATCACTGCACTGCTGGTAATCCAAGTTCACAGATTTATCACCATTCACGTGCTGAGAACACGTCGCTACCTGAGAAGGTAACGCGTCCACTGTGGATTGCTTGGTATTCTGAGAGCCTTCTTTCAGCAAAGAAACAGCAGAACTACGTCCAGCACTTGGAAAAGCATGCTCAGTTCCTTTTGTTTCTTCAGCTGGACTTTCTGACAGTTCAGATTTTCCAACATCTTGCTGGAAAGCAGGAGAAAACAGTTCATCCATGTCATCAGTTATATCTACTTCTTCATCGTCCGACAGCTTTTCAATTTTCACTGCATT
This sequence comes from Lagopus leucura, assembly GCF_019238085.1. Taxonomy (NCBI): domain Eukaryota; kingdom Metazoa; phylum Chordata; class Aves; order Galliformes; family Phasianidae; genus Lagopus; species Lagopus leucura. The sequence goes on from NW_024962266.1 coordinate 25,635,879, forward strand.
CAGGTTAGGGTCTGCACGGCCTCTCAAGTTTCCAGCTGACCACGCTTCTACCCTTACCCCATCTTCAGTGGGAAGGCTGCCACCATGCTGACTTTGCTCTTCTCTTTCAGAACCATCGTTTTTTGCCTAAGGAAAGCATAAAATACTTTAAGGGAAAGAAAACAGAAACAATCCCCTCTGCCTCCCAGAAAGTCAGGACAATTTTACTTGACAGCAGACGGACATTCTGAGGGAGGTGTCTGATGGGCTGACAAAGCAATAGAAATACTGAAATCATTCAAAGCAAACTAACTTCACAATAATACTCGAAATACCTGTTTACCTTGTTCTTAAAGTACTGCCTGGCATAGCTCTTTACTTGTAGCACTGTACGACTCCCAATCAACTTGGCAATTTTTGTCCAGCGGCGGCCAAACTTCACCTAGCACAACAAAGCACAGCTGAGTTACCCAGCCTCTAACATTCCAGTTTATACCCAATTGTATAAAAGCTCAGTTACACATTGCAAACACACCAACAGTACAGCAGAACCCAAGAAGCTCAGTGATCACCTTGCACCAAGAAAAGCATTGCATCCAACAGTAACAAGCATTGCTATTCCTCACTCATTGTAGACATGCAGTAAATTCCATTGCCTACTAACCCAAGGAATCCTACTGAAATGAGTTTACACTTGCTGAAGCAAACCCTATTGCATTCAGCACTGCACAACCATGTAATCTCTGAAGATCTTATAACACTAGCTGCAGGATTTCACTTTCCTTAGTTGACTTACCCTATGCAGTTAGTAGTTAAAGCACGCTTAATGACAGGAGTGTGGCTGTGCAATTCAGGAAGCAACATATTCCAGATATTTTGTGATCTCAAATTGTAATCAGATCCAAGTGAACAAAGCATGCTAAACACACAGAGCCATTTCTGGCAATTCATCAGTACAGATCTGATTTATAAAAACACTCTGAGTATACACGGTAATTAATTCTTATCAAATTAGAAGTACATGAGTAGAAGCAGCTAAACACAGCATGCTTATTTATGGTTAGTTTATTATTTAAGATAACTTAATGATCTATTCAAAACATTACACATCAATGCAATCATACCAGCCCTTGTTCAAATAGTTCTTTTTCTTCTGATGTCCACTTCAATGAGTAGCTACCTGGTTTTGTAGGAGATCGCACCCTATGAACAGGAAGGAAATGAGGTGAATTCTCTTAAACACATCTTCCCAAACCCCTGCAACTGGAGACAGCCCCTGCACGACCAGAGCACTACTGATCATCTCCTGTAAAGCTCATGGTGCTGTTTGAAGCACCAACTTGGCTGACAGACTGGGAAACGTGTCAGCTTCTCCATCACAACGAAAGACTCCAGATAACCATGAAACCCAACCAATTTTTTTAAATAAGGGCCACTGTGCTACAAAACAAACCAACAAACCAGCAACAAAGCACAACAAGTTATTTTACTACAGGCCTTTTGCTACATACAGTATTTCTGCTAACAGAAATAACAGCTAGGGAGCTAACATTTATGGGTGTGCATTCTGTAATTAAAAAAATGGAAGCTGTGCTGAAAAAAGGCAACTGTGACAATGTACGTACATGGCTTTTCCAGTTTTCTTATGTGGGCTGCAAATACAAAAACAGAATGAAATTAGAAGTTATTAAATGTGATACAATTGCACATACCTGCAATTAACCAGCTTTTAATTTTCTTATTGATTAATCCCTTATTATCTGAGAGCTTTCCCAGAACACAGCTTACCTTTTCACAGATCTTTTTTCTGCTTCCTTTTGACTGAGCCATATTTTCTCAGAAAGTGATTTATTTGAGAGATAATATCTGAAATTGTTACTAAGAAAGTCTTCAAAGTATCAAAGATGTGAGAATTCTAGAAATGTGACTGATCACATTGGTTCAAAATAATTCAGTTGTAGAAATGCTGCATGTATGGCTTTAGAAACTGAAAATTCACGTGCTCTTATTAGTTTAATACAGAAGGCAGTGATGCTTGTTTTCTGAACGCACACACTCACTTACAGCAGTGAGCTAAGTGCCCTGTTCCTACAATTGGCTTTTGCTTTTTTGACACAGAAACCATAATGAAGTAACTTTCTTTGTACTGATGCCTTATCCATTTTCAGTTTAACTCTCAATAATTTGTTACGTTGGGAAAATTCCTTTATTTTCTTGTTTCTTTTCTTACTCATAGTCACAGAAGGAATACGAAAATGAATTGGAGCAATTGTTGGTGAAAACGGCTGTTTGGGCAGGTTTGCTTTGGCTGTGTCAGCACAACGCTGTAGGTAGCACTGAAAAAACAGCTGATGTGGAAAGGAGCACAATTTCAGGCACCAGGAGCAGCCTAAAGCTGAAAAGCCTTGCAGTCCTATTCTTAAAACTCACGACTGACCACATCAGGATATTTTGTTTCCAATGCCTCAACTATGTAATTGTGGCTATGGATACTTATCAGGCTGAAGAAGCCACAGACTTACTAGCAACAGGATAGCTATGGTAGCTATCTGACTTAATTAAGTGACAGTGCTTCAGTCACACTGCCAAGGAAACAATTTGGCCAGTTCCTTTGTAATTAAGAAGCAAATCAGAAAAAGGATACTCTTCCTCCAGCAGCATTTTCTCAATGACGGCCCTGTTTTCTTCACTAATGCTGCTGTCCAGCGTCCACGGCTGCAAACAACACAAACACTTCTTAATTCTGGATTCTGTTATGCTGTTATTTAAGTATCAAGAATCAATATATAAACAGCTTCTGAAAATGAGCGAAAAACAGTGTCTAATAAGCTAAGAGGGGATGTACATGGAGGTAAGACTGAAGTGGTAATAACCTCGCTAGAAGCACCATTCAATTAAAAATAACTTACAAGACTGTTATCAGTTCTCCAAGATGAATCAAGGTAGTGATCCTGCAGTAAGCTTGATGCTGTGTTTTCATGACCTCTGAAAAGAAGTCCCATATTCAAAACCACAAATATATTCAATCAGAATGAATGCATCATTAGCAACTATACCATGAACAGAAGAACGAGATCCTAAAATTCAAGCCACGCATTGTAGACTGTTAGGCAATGTTATTATCTTATAATATTCTGTAAGGCACAGCCTAGCTGCCCCTGAGTAAGTCAGCTGTTAGTATTCCAGACTGAACATCTCACCTATCTCATTGCAAACCATACAAAATACCAGTGAAACCCTGCACAGTAAGAAGCCCCATCCAGAACCACTGAAAGTAGAAGGGACTTTGCAAAATAAGTACAGAAGAAAAATACCAGATCTTCATGGATAGTACAGACAATACATCTGTTTAACTGTGTCATTCACTTGTGTTATTCCCAGTTAACACTGCTCCACCTTTGTGAGGTAGGAACATTTGCCTTAACAAAGCAATAATGTTTGCCTGTAGAGGACAGCTTCTGCTGCCAAAAGGGTTAATAGAATCTCATCACGTGGGATAGTCAGCGCTCTTACAGACTTTGTCCAGACTATGCTTACCTTTTCCTGTCAGTATTTGCTTTTTACCTCCAGAAAACCATCACTAATCAACTTTATTCTACCTTAACATAGCAAAAACCACCCGGTAATTTATGTAATGCCTTGTCATCCAAATCTTTGCTTCCAGAACATTAAGACTTGCCTAAAGAGCCATCAGCCCTCTCTCCCTTGCTAGAGTACTAAAAGCAAATTCTCTTGTACTCTGAACTGCTTTGTGCCACCAGTTCCCACATCTCTTTGCAAGCAGGCACACATCCTCGTGTATGCAAGACAACAGCGTTACTGCTGTCAGCTCAGTAGCCCAAAACGCCGTCCAGCAGTGCAGCAGGAGGTGCTGCTCCACACCACACACGGCCTGCTTTCTGTCACAGGGCGATTCCCCTCCTCTCTCCCGGCACCGCTGGATCGGGAAACACGGCTGCCCGCTCACTCCACAAGTCGGTCAGACGTGCCTTAGCTGCGAACCGTGCCCTGTGTGACAGCCCGTTCCACGCCTGTGGTGCAGATTCGCTCCCTAACCGCCCGCCCTTCCCGCTGCACGGCCCCACGCCGTCCCCTCAGCCCTGTCGCACAGCTCAGCGCCGCCGCTCCGCTCCCTGCGAGGACCCGCGGCCGCAGTAAGGCCTCCCCTCAGCCCCTTTGCTCCGGGCCGAACAAACCGAAGAACTCAGGCTCCCCGCAGCGGCCGGGCGCCGTACCGGCGGTGTGCCCGCGCACGGCCCTCACTCACTCTGAGGCTGCCTCCTCTGGCGCGGTCGCCAAATCCCCCTCGACATCCACCTCCGGCTCCTCCGCCGCCATGATAGCGGGCTCACACCTCTCGCGAGAAGAGTCGCAGTCTCGCGAGACGAGGCAGAATCGAGGGGCTCTGCGCATGCCCATTTGGCGGCGAGCGCACGCGCGACAGGCAGAGGCGAAGCCGCGCCCTGAGGAGACGCCGGTCGGAGGCGGAGAGATGGCGCTGGGTAGGCGGGGCGCCGGGCGGGGAGAGGGCAGCTGAGGGCCAGGCGTGGGGCAGCGGCTGTGGTGCCGTGTGGGGAGAGAGAGTAGGTGAAGGGTGGGTCTGAAGGGGGCGAGAGCGGGCTCGGGGTGCGGGGAGAGGGGGTGGAGTGCTCTGAGGAGAAGCGCTCAGGGTGAGTTAACTAAGGCCCTAAGTTGTGCCTGCGGAGGTTCAGGTTGGATATTAGGGAAAATTCTTGTCAGAAAGAGCCATCGAGCCCCGGTACTGCTGCCCGGGGAGTGGTGGGGTCACCGGACCTGGAGGCAATCCAGGGCTGTGGGGATGTGGTGCTGAGGGATGTAGGCAGTGCGGTGGGTTGGGCTCGGTGACCTTAGGCGTCTTTTCCAGCCTTTGTGATTTTGTGATCCTACACAGATCAGTTTTTATAGTTCCAGGTTATGTTAATGCCATGCGATGGGGTATCACACAGAGATGTGTGAGCAGGTTACAGCCTGATACTGGGTGCCTGTAGCCCTGCTTCTCTCCTCTGTCCAGGTGCAGCTGTGGAATAGGCTGGCTCGGCTCCCACATCCAGCCTGGAACAGGAGTGTATGGCCAGGCTGGAAGGGAGGGCAGGGCAATCTGTCAGCAGTGCTTTGCAGTTAGTTCTGCCTGAGCTAAACAGACCAAACTGCTGTATTACCAGCTCCAACATGTCTATGCTCTGTATCCTTGAGGATACAAATGTCTCCTTGTTCATAATAGATGGCTAGTTAAGAACCTGGTGTTTAACTAAGCCATCCGTGCAGACTTGAGTTGTGATTTATACTACAGAAGGTCAAAAACAGTGCATTTAAGATTGCCACTTTTTAGATCCCCAGTATGAGGTTCATGTGAAAAAGCAGTGTGTAATCAATGCTCCAAAGTTTAACGGTACGTTTAAGATCCTGTTTTCCATGGTCCCCACTGATTACTGACTTAATTTGCCTGTTCTCAATCACACAGAGCCCCGGCACCATCCAAATTATATTAAAGAATAATTCTGCCTTTACATTTAGAAATGTTTGCTTTACTTATTTATTTTGCCATCAACATTTTCTTTTTCAGGAGGGTGACAATGTGAGCCTGATTCTTTGTTTTGTTACATTCTGCTACTTGCAATGGGGTCTTTTTGAGGCTATTAGCTGCTAGCAAATTGGCTTTTTCTCCTTCTGACCAGTTTATGAGGGAATTTACAGCATTTAAGTGACCAGCCTTGCAAGCACAGTGCAATGGGGTATCCTTATTGCTGTCTAAGGCGTTAACGGCTGCTCCATAACTCAGCAATAAGTATATCAAGTCACTGTGCCCATATTCTGCTGCAATATGCAATGCAGTCTTTCTCCAAATGTTTCTATCATCAATATTCTTATTTTTCGTTGATGTCAAAAGAATCTTTACAACTTCTGTGTTTCCTCTGATGGCTGCATAGTGCAGGGGAGTACATCCATCCATGTCCTTAACTCCAAGTCTTCCTTTTCTAGCTAGCAGAACTTGAACAATACTGAGATGGCCTCGCAGAGCTGCAGCATGCAGAGGTGTTTTTTTCTCCTTGTCTTGTGCACTGGAGTCAGCATTAGCATTCAGAAGCATCTCCACCATTGTTTTATCTCCCCTTTCACAAGCAAAATGTAAAGGTGATTTTGACTGCTTATCTTTCGCATTAACATTGGCTTTGTGGTGCAACAGCTGTTTGGCAACATCAGCATTGCCTCTTTGACTTGCAGTATGCAAGGGAGAAACAAACTCTTTAGTGACAGCATTAATTTTGGCCCCTGCGCTGACTAACAGGTTGACCAATGCTCCGTTGCTGTGCAGTGCAGCAGTATGGAGTGGGGTTTCACCGGTCTGATTGGTCACATTGGCTTCCATCCCTTTGTGCAGGAGCAGGTTGGTGATGGAGGCAGCCCCAGCCCGAACTGCCAGGTGCAAAGCTGTGTCTGAAGCAGGGGTTTTTATTCCCAAGTTTGCTCCTTTTTCGATTAGAACTTCTGCACATTCAGCCTTGCCCATTTCACACGCCAGGAGTAAAGGAGTGTACTGCATTTCATTGTAGGCATTTACATCTGTACCTCTGTCAGCTAAAGCTGCTACAATACCATGCAAATTTTTCTGTAAAGCTTTAAAAAGAGCTGACTCCATTATGTCCGATGGCAAATCTTTAGAATATTCTAGCAATGTTTTGAAGATGGATGGGTGGTTGCTGTCGAAGGCTCTTTCGGCCACACTGGAATCAACACTGACTCCAGCTTCCAGCAGTGCTTTTGCAGTGTTTTCAAAGCCCTGAGAAACAGCGTAACTGAGAGCTGTCTGTCCTCTCTCATCCTTCCCATCAGTGGAGGCACCACACTTTAAAAGCATTTTTGCCAGACTGCTTTCATCTTTAAGAGCTGCCATGTGCAAAAAGTGATGTACGTTCTCAGTGCTTCTTGCTTCCTCTCTCAGGAACATCTTCACTATGTGACTGTGGTCATTCTGTGCAGCCAGATGAAGTGGTGTCTTGCCTTCTTTATCCAAACTGTACATGTGAGCCCCGCAGCGGAGAAGCACTTTGGCTGCATCACCATGGCCTTTCTCAGCAGCCCTGTGCAGAGGTGTTCTCCCTTTCTGGTCCATCACATCTAGCTGAGCACCTTTGCTGATCAAATATTCCATTATGCTTAGGTGCCCCTGAGAGGCTGCAACGTGCAGAAGGGTTTCATTTGAAGAGTTCAGTGCATTAATATCATTATCTTTCAGGGTTTTCTCTAACTCTGAAATATAACCCTTGGCAGCTGCGTCAAAGATGCCAATATCAGAATGACGTTTTCTAGGTTTTGCTGCTCCTGAAAGCTGAGTTTCTTTTCCTTTCTTCTTAGTAGCCCCTTCGTGTCTTTTTCTTCGAGGACTCTCTCTTTCTTCTTGGTACTGTTCACAGCTCTTTTCAAACCAAACTTTGTCCCTTTCAAGTAAGTATCCTATCAGTTGTCTTCTGGCATCTCTGATGCTTTCGTTTACTTCACTGACATATTTTCTCATCTTGTTATAAAGTTTTGGCTCCACTTGCTTTAAACATGGATAGAAAAAGAGCCTGCAGGCTCGTTCACCTTGAGAAACTAGGATGTCTAAAACTCGAGAGTTCTTTTCTGTTCGTGTCCTGTAGAAACTCATAACCATCCTTTTTTCTGGGGAAAAAATGCCATTGTCTATGAGGCAGCTCAGAAGGTGGTCGGGGTCATTAATGCCTTCTATTAGCTCTTCTCTTTTAGTTCTTAGGACTTCTATTGCATATGGATTGGTAAATAGGCTGGTGGAATGCATGCTCACCTTGATAAGGAAGAAGAGAACGGAACTGTTGTTTAACATCAGAAGTGAAACACAAAGTATCAAAGTGGGGTCACATCACTGCCTGTGAGGTGCTGAACAGCTGCCCAGAGAGGTGCCCCATCCCTGGAGGTGTTCAAGGCCGGGTGGGATGGGGCCCTGCACAGCCTGGGCTGGTATTAAATGGGGAGGTTGGTGGCCCTGCATGTGGTGGGGGCGTTGGAGCTTCACGATCCTTGAGGTCCCTTCCAACCCGAGCCATTCTGTGAATCTTTTTGATAGAACTCTGAACCAGCAATCACTGTAGTTCAATAATACATCTTTAAAGAATGAGAAAGAAACCAAAACTCACCTTTAGTTCTGGAAGAAGTCCCTTGATTTTCTCTGTTCTTCCTCAGCAACACGTGAGGCTCAATAACAAAACAAAAACCCGTGATATGTAAAGATCTTCCATTTGGAAGACTTCTTCCAGACTTTTTAATGCAAAGTTAGGGAGGGAAAAAATGCTTTTGTGAAGCTGATATTTGAATAGCAGATATTGGTTTATCAGGTTCCTTTGGGCCACGCTGTTCTTTGTGGTTCCCAGTTGTCCAGGCTTTTAGACCTGACAAGAGAAAATGGACAGCATGGTTACTGTTGCTGTGTTTGCATACTTGCACAGTGTTAAATGAAGGAGTACCCTTTGCCTGCACTGTAGGTGAAATCTCTGTCATGTAATGAAATAAAACCACGAAGATCCAGATAAAAATGAACTGTGCAGAGCAGCTGATTGTAAAAAGTGTTCCAGGCTTTCCAGGATGAGTTACAACTTTGGTCTGTGAGCTGTATTTAACTTTAAGGCTGTCATTCTTGTGTCTGCCGTCTGTCTGGAGCCTAATTCTATTCCATGAGGTGGATCAAGGTGTGTACAAAACTTTTAAAGTATAATTAAATGAGACTTCAAATCTGTATGTGTAGTCTTCAGTGTGAGTGTGGGACCTTTGAATCGAGCTGAAATTCATTTAACTTACTGGTCACAAAATTCCTCACGGAGAGGAGGAAATATAATAATAACCATCTACGTATTTGGAATGCAATTGAGAGAAATTGAGATGGCAGTTCTGTAAGAGCTAGAGCTGAGTGGTTGGGTCTGGTGCTTTTTAAGGTCCCTCCAACCCAAACCATCCCAGGAAAATATGCTGACAGCTTCACCTTATTTAAGCAAATCGGACATTTTGCCATCTGGGTCTTTTTCACTGCCTTTTCCATTGCATGCTGCTACCTTTGCTTGTATTTTCTTTAACAGTAGGCATAGTGTGACTGATGAGATTTTTAATTTTTTATGAGTTGACTTTATAAGCTTGCATTGCAAAACTTATTCTGTTTTATAAGCTAGATTGCAAAACTTCTTCTTCTTTTTTTTTTTTCTTTTTACAAGAAAGATTTATTGAAGAAATAGCCAAGAAAGGCAAGACTTCTAATATAAGTTTTGAAAGCCAGCCAGTTACAGAGTCAGCAAATTGGACAGCCAATTTAAAAGCCCAGTAACTCCTCTGAAATGCAAAGAGGGGCACTGCCCCAAGGATGGGTAAACTTCTGTCGTTTAGTTAATCATTGTTAACACACAACATGGAAAAGTGTGGTTTGTTGTCAGGAGGTCCAACTGTTCCTATATCTGCTCATGACTCAGTCTGCGAGCTGCAAATTATTTAGTCTTCAGGTCTGACTCATCAAAGTACTTCAGATATATCCATCTCTTGAGTAAAGTAATAGGCCTTACTTAAAGTTTGCTCAGATTGGGTTGTTGTGTCTTCACTGTTATTGTTCCAATGCAAAATAGAGGAAGCAGTGCTTGATTGCACTCACAGTTTTGAGTCCTATCCATGGAGAATGGCGAGTGCTAAGCAGTGTCATGAATACAGCTGGCACACACAGAAAATGTGGAACTCGTGAAAAAAATTAAAGCCATCAACCGTGATATTCCTTAAGAATCTGTTGGTATGGCAGCAATTTCCTAATGTGCAGGAACTGTGCTAATAAACCAGCAGGCATTAAAGGTGCAGTGCCCCTAACCGGCCGTGGGGGGGGACAGCAGAGCCCTGTGTGTGCAGTGGCTGTTTAGAGCCAGTGTGAAACTGGGCTTTTAGAGAATAGTATGCAGCCAATTACTTCGCCAGTTACTGTGCAAATCTTAGTCTGCAAATCGTAATTCTGGATATATTTCTAAAAGCTCTTCATGTGGAGGTGACATGAGGAAATTCTCTGTTAAAACAGGAATCGCGTTCGTCAAGGAAGTTTTAGAAGCTTGTTGTATAGATGAATAAGAGATTAATAACTGGCTGTTTGAAGTATGCTTTTTGTTGATATCTTCAAAACTTATTTACTCTGCTTATTTGGCATATAAATGTTTTAGGGAAAGGAAATATATTAAGGTTCCATATCTGTGTTCCTTTAATTAAGTGCATGAGACCATATATGTGTAGGACTTCCAGGAAGCTCTCCATTAGAAGTCTGAATGGCAAAATTTCTTATTACTAAGCCAGACCTTTGGCATTCTCTATTAACTTTTACACTTATTTGATGTCTGAGAGGCATGAGGAGGTTTGTTTTTTCCCTGCAAAGTACTTCATGTGTCAGTTTTCTTTCCACTGGCATCTTCAGCTCTGCAAATCCAAGGGCTGTTCCTTATTATGTTATTCTAAAAACAAAAGAAAATGGTGGTCTTTGCTTCTGTCTTCTTCAAATTAGAGCACTTTTTAGGGTCTTTGTGTTCACAGTCATGGGGACATAGCAGATGAGCATACATGCATCAAGGAAACTTTGTTTTACTCCAGAAGGACATGCAGTAAAACTCAGATTGGTACTGATGCAGGCTCTGATTCCCCAGTCACTGGGAAAGCTCTGTGCTGTAGGTGTGCTGGTTGTGTTTTGATCATGTGCTGTTGAGATCCCTGCAGAGAGCAGACTGTTATGACAGAAGTCCTGAATAACACATTTAAGCTCTCGCATCATCATTAAATGCAGAAATAATGCTCTCTGAATATATGGTTAGACAGAAAAGACATCATTTATATAAATCTGCACATACTTAGCAATGACTTTGTAGGAGGATGCCAGCTGAGAACAATGTGATTGTTTAGAGCAGGCCTGAAAAAGGGCAGGTGATGCTACTGATAGGAAGGATCTGCAGTTATGTCTCTGCTGAGTGGGTTTCCATTGAGGACCATCAAATGCCTGCTTGAACCCTGCTGTGGCTGCTCTGAGGAACGCAGCTCGAGCCACTTCGTTCATACCTGGAGTCCCAGCTTTGCTGCTTACACGTGTCCTTGGGCAAATCACTTCATCTCTGCTCCCTGTTTACACAAGCATTAAAATAGGAAATTTTTTTCTCCCTCACAGACATGTCCTGTGTGTTCATTAACGGTGGTGCAGTGCTTTGAAGTTACGGAGGGCTTTGAAGTTTTGCTCCTTTGAAGTATTGTTTTCTGACTTCTCAAAGATGAGCGTTTATTTCTTAAATTAACACGTGCCTGTGTTTTCGAGCTTATTTTATATTGCTATGTCATCATCAAGCACACATTTAATTTTCTTTATTTTAATTTCTCAAAGATGAAAGCAGCCAAAAGTACACCTTGCACACTGTTTGACTGCCGTCCGGGATGCAGCTCTCTGGGCCCGAGGATCCTGCAGAGGTCAGCCTTTCTCCAGCCAGCACTGGAGCCTTGCACCGCACTCACTGCCTTCTGCTGGAACCCAGCGACTGCCAGTAACTGCTTGTATTCCCCAGGGCATTTTCTTGATAAAATGGATGGAAAGCCAAACATTAATATCACAGTTTTGCTCACTGCAATATTTTTATATTTCCCAGTGTGGAGTTCGATTTCATTTAAGACAGTTGTTTGCAGTAATGCCAACTGCTTATTAGGAACATATCTTTGCTGTAGAATAACCCATTTCCAAGAGAAAGTAAAGCCAACATCGTTATCTGAACACCGTGAGGAATAGGAAATACATCAGGGTAATCAAGGCATCATCACTATTAAACAGAGCTCAGGAATCATGCTTTGTTTTGGATAATCAGAAATCAAAGTGTGACCTGGCTGGTTGAGGTTGAACTATATTTAGGCATAGTCAGACAGAGAAGCAGCAGTGCTCGAAGTGTTTGTGGTGATAATTAGAATGTACTTGACTTATTATAACACTGGTAGAGAAGTTGACTAGTCAGAATGTCTGCAAGAGAGACAAAGCTTAGCTCTTAGTTTTGCATAAAGAGTAACTGCAGTGAGTTAAGGAAGTCCAAAGGGGAGCTCTGGCACTGAGCGATCTTGTTTGTGTTAAGTCAGGTTTCTGTCAAGAGCGGACCAGGAGATGTGGGGCCTTCCTGGTGCTGGGACGTCTCTGTGCTTTAAAGGGATTTAAATAAGTATTCCATAGGGCAGTGCCACCCTTGGAGTGGCACACAGAGAACATGCGTGCCAGCTGGGGCCTCCTGGAGGGAGGGGAAAGCTGATCCGTCCAGCCTCGTGCTTTGCACCTCAGTCTGGCACACTGGGCTCCCCTCTTATCTCCTGTGCAGCTCACACACTGCCTGCCATAGCTGCTCCTGCAGAGTCCCCTGTGCCAGGTCCTGTCTCTAAAGAGCTGCCTTGCAGGCAGCGCTGCTCCCCTGCCTTGTCCAATAGTCATGAATGCCTCTGAGGTACTAAATAACAATACAGCAGCAGGTATAATAATGTAGACACTTTATTTCCAATACAAGGCACAAATGTTATCCTAACACTTTCCTCAAGTGTAAACACACAAAGATCCTGTAAAGTGCTGCATCTCTACAATACAAAATGTTCTTTTTCCAAAGATGAACGTATTCTTTTCTGCAGTTCCAGTCCTGGGGCGACTCTTAAGAGAGCAGCACACATCAGTAACGTGCCTCTGGTGGCCTTACATGCTGATAGGACTGACTGTGGATCCGGATTGAACTGTGGATACAAGGCTTCATAGGCATGAATCACCCAAAGTGAGGACTAGGATTGGTTTTCTTGTCCAGTGTGAATTAGTAAGCTTTCAGAAGAGTGACCAAATAACCTTGAAGGCTTTTTTTACAGTTTAGTTTTGAATAATCAGATGTAGGTGTTTTTCCATAACTTTCCATGGAATTCCTTGCCAGGTATTTTTCCAAGAAGCTGCACAGGGGAGGTAGAAGGAAGAAAGCTTTCTACTTCAGCTTCACAGAGCTAAGGGAAAGCAGCGTGCTTGTTTTGAAATGTAATAAGGAGAATTAAAATTGCTCTGAAACAAACAGGAGAATTGTTACTGATGACACGATGAAATTTACATCCTGCAAAGATCAAAAAAGAAAAAGGATCATTTTTTTTTCTGTTGACTATCATGAGCAGTGTGCTTCTATATGTACTTATTCTGCAGAAATCTTTACTGTCACAATCTTAATTTAAATTTTAGAAACTAACTCTATTAGCTTTTATGGAAAGTTGTTATTCAAATCACTAACGCTAAATGCACACGATGTAAAAGCACTGTTACTAAATGCTGAGGCATCTTCAAGGATCAGCAAACTGGCTTTCTTTTCTACTTTTTTCTTAACAGGCAGATTTTTTTACATTTTTAAACAGGCCTTTGTGGTTTGGAGTTGGGAACGCACACTTAGTCAGTGAAATCTTACAGAAGGAAATGCTCTGTGGAAGTTCTTCAGCTGCCCCCCATAGGCATGGGGCTGCTCCCAGAAGGTGCCTATGGCAGTGCCACCAGATCTCCCACAGAAGGCAGCTGTATGCAAGCAGAATATTGCTTGTACCCATTAGAAAGTGCTGCAGAGATTAATGGAGACTAATGTGACTTTGAAAGGAAATGATGTTTTGCTACATCATAAAGCAGTTTTAATTGCTGTTATTTATTAAGTTACTACAGTTAGATGTCAGGCATCAGACATAGCACAGACGTGTACCTAAACAATGTCTTGCCAATGAAGTCTACCTATGCACACACTGAAATTTTACTCTCTCTGAGGAATCCATTTATGTATATAAATTGTATTTGTTATGTCAACAGAATTTTCAACTCCATTTATTTTAGTTCCACCGTTGTTGTTTTTCCTGAATGTAAAGAAATAGAAAACTTCTGAATTAGGTGTGGAAAACCACCCCAAGCTTCTCTTATTCTGTTAAGAAGAACGAACTCATAATTACTCTGTAAAAAAGGCAGAGCATTTTCTGTTGTCAACAATTTTCTGAGTTAGTGGGGGTAAGTTGGAGGTTGTAGTAACACCACCAGTAGGAAAAAGCTACTGCTGAGAGCAGATAGCAGGGACTGGGGGCTCAGCCGTTCCCCCTTCAAGTTGCTTGAAGGCAGCTGGAACACCTGGACCTGGAGAAGCTTCTCTGCATCTCTTGCTTCTTCTACAGTTGTCATCTTAGTCCTCCTTGATTTCCATTTTTTAAGTTATCACAGAATCACAGAATGGCCTGGATTGGGAGGGACCTCAAGGATCATGAATTTCCAACCCCCTGCCACACGCAGGGCCACCAACCTCCCCATTTAATACCAGCCCAGGCTGCCCAGGGCCCCATCCAACCTGGCTTTGAACACCTCCAGGCATGGACGGGGCATCCACAACCTCTCTGGGCAGCTGTTCCAGCACCTCACCACTCTCATAGCAAAGAACTTAAAGAACTTAATATTCTAGCTTTGATTCTTGTCTCTTTTCCTGTTAACTTTGAAAATGGTTCCTATATTCCCTGATCCCCGAGTTATTCATTGTGAATCCTCTAGGTCACTCTCTTGTCTTTGATACTTTTTTGGATCCAGAATTCTATATTTAGAGAAATAGTAAGTTGATATCAGCCTGGCTGTGTCTCCTTGTGTGCCAGCATCTGTATTCTTAGCTCCAGTTCAGAAAATGTGGAAGTCTGTATTTAAATACGGCGAGGTGCTTGAGCAGAGGGTAAGTTTGAGTTCCAAGAGCCTTAGTAAAACATGAGCAGTTCCTCTCTTTTTGAATTCAGTGCTATGCTTAAACATGAAGGGTCTGATTGCTGCACTGAATCAGGACCTCGGCCTTCCTCCTGTCTGCTTCCATGAGAAACACTTGTGCTGATTTGGGTAGCTCCCTAAATCACAAAAGCCTGACAACTCCTCCAGATTCATGGCGTTTGCTTCCCTTGGCATATCCCAAAACATCCTTCTCTGTTCAGCTGCACCTGTGATATTCTGGCAGCGCTCTTTGTTCCCAAGCCATTATGTCTTCCTACTCAAATTTCCATTCAAAGAGTGATTCATCCAGCAGGGGAAAGGCATGACCCAGCTGCCCCCTCAGTTTCCATCGTTTTGCAAATCAAACACACTCTCATCTGAACCAGAGCTTTCATTTCAGACCTCTCTCTTCTCATTCCTTAAACTGCTTCTTATTCCTTATTCCTGTAGTGCTTGCTGTGAGCACAGAAATGTTTGCTGTACCAATAGGTTTCCTTTGGTCACAAGAGCAACAGAATCATATCAACATGGATTGTCTTTCCTCTAGGAATACTTTTTTTTTTTCACAGCAGATGATGGTTGTTACCTGTACCAGAGCTACTGTGTGGACAAAGCATAAGCTTGACTCATTATGCCAGCATCCTTCTTTGTTTTTTTAATAATAGCTTTCATGCTCTTAATGTTTAGTTCTAATGTCCAGCTGGAGAAAATTGCACACCTCTGCCAAAAGCCTCTGCAAGAGCTGCTTACTCTTCAATCATTCTTTCTAATACTTCTGTTGTTTTCCATTGTCCCCTGTGCTACTTGCCTCTTATTCCTTTGAACGCTATATTAAACCTTTCTAAAGACTCCTCTTCAACCATTTTTCTTCTGTCATCAAATCCACCTATTTACAATTCTGCCTCCTTTACTGTGCAGTAGAAGTGCTTCCTATCTGAGAAAGGGGTTTTGTTTGCTTGTTTGTTTGTTCTTATTCCCTTACCTAAATAGCCATTCTAGGTTTACAGGACTCTCAGGGATAACGCTGGGACTCCTGCCAGCTGACATAGCTGTTGCTGAAGTGGTATCTGGAGCCATTGCCTACCTGTAGGTCTGTTTTCTGCTGTCATGGTTCCCAGTGAAGCAAAGTCTTTGGCTCAATACGTATATACCATAATATGCAGAGATCAGTAATGTTTCCCCCAGGGATTTTAAAAGACTCAGATTAAGGAACATAAAGTGATTTCTAGGAAGTTCTTGCACAGTGAAGAGAAGAGCTGAATAATCAAGCTTATTTTTACCTTGTGTCATAAGAGCAGGGAAAGCTTCATTTCAACTAAGTGTTAATATAGCACTGTGAAAATAGGATCAGTGTGACATTAAGAAATGAAGGAAGGGATATTGTTGTGACAGCTCAAACTGTATTCATTTCACGTTTAATTCAATAAAATACCCCTATTTTAAACCTATCTGAGAGTTATGTGATTATGAGATCTTATTATGAGATCTTACGAGAGAATGCAGAGCAAGCTCTCTGAAGACTATATACAAAGTCTATTTGCTAGAAATACTGGCAAATGGAGGAGTTTTGAATTGGGACCTGTGTTTTTTCCAACAGGTTGCGTTGCTGCTACATCAGTATGACTTTCAGTTTTGCAAGGATTGGCACCGGACCCATCAGAATAGTTGTCTGCTCCCCCCTTCCCCTCTGTTACTCACTGGCATAATTTCCATCCAACAAAGCTTTTCAAAAATAAGGAAGGAAAAGTCCTTCCTGTACAAGCTTCCTGTGGATCCCATCCAGATAGAAGGGACTTGTGTAAACGCTTGGCAGGCAGTCCCAGCATATGCCACTTAGTGACTTCCTTTTCTTCTGCTGCCATTCCACGTACGGAGAATGAATCTGAAAATCAGAGTCGTGTTCATTCATTTTCAAGTAAGAAATTGTAAATGGTAAATTTCCTATCTGTGTAGAACGCCCGCATTTTAAATTAAAAGTTTTGAATGCTGACAGCATTAGTCATAGGAAATCCTGTATGAACATCCAGCACTTAAGTTGGACCTTCCCCTGGATCACACCATAGAAGGAGTTGACAGGAAAACTTTCTGTTACTTTTAAGTGCTTGTTTTAACCCTTTATCTACCATCTGGTAGAACAGAGCTTTTCTTCTGGAGCCCATTTCCTGTCTTTTTGTGATCAAAATAGTATTGGAAATCTATATATTTCAGTGCTATTTTTTGTTCTGTATTTTAATAATGTATTGGTAGGATTTGGTAGATGTGTAAATATATGTATGCACCTCTCCCACCCCCAACGCCCTTCAGTGCATGGTATTCAGAAGGAAATAAATATGCTTTAGAATATTCTATTGGATATCAGGGAATCTGCTTCTAATAGCAGGATGTACAATTTCCTCATAATTGCCCACATATCGCTTGTTATCATACCAATATATGACATAAAATGTTACATGCAGTATAAGTATTTAAAAATGTTTGGTGCAAGGTTTGTTTTCACAGAAGCCCAGTAAGCCAAACAGCTCTGCTGGGGCAGTCTGCTGCTTAACCCTTTACCTTCCACAGCCCTCTGCCCCTGGGCCACAGCTTCAGTACCAGCACATCTTACAGATTAAGGAACAGGGTTTCACCGTGATGCTGGAAGGACAAATATTGACTTGCACACTGTCAGCTTCAAGCAAAGTGTATAGTTCAGTGAGATGGAAAGCTAGAAAAGGCAGCATCCCTTTGTAAGCTAAGCCATAACATGGACGAGGCATGAAATAACAAATGCAGCTATGTTGCATGGCATCATCTTCACATTACTGAGGGATCCAAATGTGATCGTTTCTGTGCCTTCATTTAGAAGAAGCCATCCCACAATGGGTGTTTAATCTCCTATTAAAAAACAAACAAACAACAACCCCCCCCCCAAAAAAAAAAACCAAAAACCTTCCAGTTTTCATTTTCACTAAGTGGGAAAATCCCACACATGTTGAGTTATTGTGTAACAGCTGGCTTCAATTAAGAATCCAGGCTTCACACTCTGGGATTCCTCTCTGAAGTATCAAATAATGCCGGCGTTCAAGATTAGGATGAGGCTCGTGACTTTGGGCATGGCAAACATATATTAGGCAAATGAACTGAAAGAATCAGGTTTTTTGTAGTACTGAGAAGCCTTTCATAGTTCTCCAGTTTTAGATCAAAGTATAGCAATGTTTAAACATAGCTTAATTTATTTTAATTAATGAACCAAAATATATTTGAGTATATAATCATTTATAGGCTTTAGAGTAGGCAAATACTGATGACTGACAAAGAAATGAGAAGGTATTAAAGTACTCAGAGAGTTTGCTTCTGTTCTGACTCTTCTCATTAATTTAAACAGCCTTTAATATATTTGGGGGTTTCAGTACTATAAACTCTCATTTTTTGTTGTGTTGTGAAAGTGACCATTTTTATGGCTACGTGGAGACCTTCTGCTTTCACCTCTTGCAGTGATATTGTCTGACATTATATCAGCTCAACCTTAGAAACAGTGAGGAATTTGCTTCTATTTTTGAGTGTTAATTGCTTGATCTTGGTTGTTCCTGTTTCTCCACAGTGGTACAGGACAAGGAGTTTTATTTCATCTGAGTGCCCTTTGATCATACTGCTATTACAGAAGTTAGACTCTCCTAAAGGACAAGGACAGCAATGCTATGCTTCTCACAGGTTGGCAGGCCTGCACTTCTGTGGCTGCACTGCACAGTGCACTCCCAAAGGGGATAACATTAGCTTTTGCTTCTTAGATCAGACTGCAGACCTGTCAAAACACTTATAACTAAATTTCAGGAGAGAATGCCATAAGAAAGACCACAGAAAACCAGGCATTACTGTTCCTAAACTGAGATGCATATGTTCTTAATTTGCAGCAGATTTAGGGATTGAGCTGTTTCTAACAGAAAAAGAGTAACTGCGTTACATCTTCCATTCCCTGAGCTCATTATGTTATTCCTTTTGTCATTTTATTTTGTCATTGTTACCTTTTGCAGTTGGATTGGAGAAGTAACTGGCTTTGCAAGTAGATACCATACATGCTGAGAGTAAGAGCATTCCATGAACCCAGATGCCACATCCAGCCCACAGGCACGTAACCGTGGAAGAAAGAACAATTGACATTAAGCTAAAAAGCAAGCCTTTCTCATATTGCCAGTCTGGCATTTCCTGTGCAGTGAAAAACACAGAAGCAATTTCTGCATGTAAGAATGATAAAACAGCGAACAGAGGGGGCCGGGGAAATGGCTTGTAACAAGTTTTGGGTGTGCCGATATATTTTGTAAGTAAATTCAAAACAGGCATGGAAGCCAACATCAGGAGCATGTGCAAGGAATTCCATTTATAAGACTTAGAATAATAACCTCGCTGCCCTCTTAAATAATTTTAAATATATATGCACAAAGTTAGTCATCTCACAAAAAGCAGTTTCATATAAGCAGGTATACTAAGGACTCAGTTCCCAAGTCAAGTTAATGGGTGCAGGAAAATTGTTCTCTGTGAAAGTCAAACCACGTTTTATAGCTTTGTCCATATGGGAAGTTGAGCTTGTTTAACCAAAAGCGTGAATGAAAATTAAGTTATAAAACTGGTGCAAGATGTGCCTGGGCATTTTTGCAGTATAATTGAAGTTGGGAAGAATGAATTAAAGAGTTCTGTCTCAATCCCTGGTAGTTTGGAGGTTGCCAGCGATCCCTGTTTCTCAAACAAGAAGAGAGTATGATTTTGAAAACATGCTTTCTTCACAGTATTTATCAGTGGTCTGATTTCCAGAGCTGCTATTTCTACCCAGCATCTTTTGGATTTGGGCTAGTTTTTGGTAACTGTCAGTCGTTATCTTGGGAAGAAAAGAACCAAAGCAGGCAACCTTATTGTTACTTTTGCAAAAGTACATGGAAGTAACAGCTATTCATAGTGGTGAAGCTCAGTCAGGGGCACTTCCCTTAATATGCCACACTTAGCTGCACTGGGGAGGGCACGAGTGGCAAATATAATTCACAAGTCTCTAACCAAGCTGAAATATTACAAGCCCAGCTGAATCTGCATAGTTGAATGGTGGTCCATTTTTCACAGCCCTGAGAACCAATGTGGTGGGAAGTTAGATAAAGATGTACTGCTTCCTGCAGGGCTGCACTGGAAAGATATGGGTTAGAAAATCTCTGCTTAAAGGAGAAGGAAACTGGACCAAGACCACTGAATTCTGTTTATTTTCTGTCATCTAAAGAAGGAAACTTTGCTGTTAACTTGCCAAGGGCTTGCTCTGGTCAACGACCTTGTTGCAAGCTAACTGTAAACTCTTGTACCAAAGCCAGCTATGCTTCATGTATAGCCTTGTATAGTTTTGTTTGTTTGTTTTTGTGGATAAAAGTACTTTGTTAAATAACTTGAATATTCATATTTAGAAATTGTCTCCTTCAATCAGAAAACAAGGAGAGCTGGCAATCTGTTTGACAGCAGATCCAAACAAGAGATGCATTTGGCCTTGAGAATTACATTTCCTTTTCTCCCCTTTAGGTATTTGGGTCAGACTCTATGTGTTTATTCAGTGTGATAAGGATCATATCTTGACTGAGGCCCAGACATAGCAAGGGAGGGTTTGTAATGAATCTTGTTGTTAATTACTTCTTGTAAGGAGTTTTGAACGGTTAATGTTTTGAATGGTAAAGGGACACCTTGCTGTTTGTAGATGGGGAAAATGGTGTACTTTTGGTGTGTGATGCAGTAGAATAGCATTTTGTGTACAGAAATTCATTCATCATTACCACATGATGGTTATGAACTTTTCTGTTCAGAAGAAGGAAAGGCCTCCTTTTTCTAATCAGGTAAATCAGACCCAGGTTTTGTCCTATCTGACCAAAAGCCTTTCAGTTAAAGAACCAGACAGCTGAGTTGTGGGTACTCCCAGCTTGCTATTTCATGTACCCAGCTCACTCTCTGAAGATGCATGCACTGTTGGACTCTGTTAAGTCCAAAGAGAGCTCCTGGTGTCTCCTAACCTAGAAAACTCACTGTCAGAAGTTAAACTGAATAAATCCTGACCCATGCCTTTGAAGTGCTATGGCTTTGTTTCAAGAGGAACTTTCCTTATTTCACTTCTCAAGGTAAAAACAAAACAACCAGAGTTTGTACAGGGAGAGCAGCAGCTTGCAATTTTTACTAGCGTTAAAAGTTCCAAAACTACTTTTGGACAGAAACAAAAATGAGCTTTTCATTCAAAAGCTGCCAAAGTGCTTTGATTTGTGGTCACACAGAGGTCAGAAACTTAGAGAAGTTTCTCCAGGTAATCTCTAACTTCTGTAGTGCAGGGCTGCACTTTTCAACCTCCTGCTAATCCTTCTAGTGGAGATTCAACGTTTCTGAAGTCACTTCTTTTCAGTGTGGCTGCTACCTGCATCACTGTGTGAGTTTGAATGGCAACATTCAGTAGATAACTGCATCGTGCATGTTTTCATGCCTTAGCTGAGACACAGGAAGCACAGTAACAGTCCTCATCCTCATTAGTTTGGCATCCTGGATGCAAATTCAAAGCTCATAGATGCTGGGTTTTGAACCGTAGTGTCCTCTGAAATAGCTGGGGTTATTCTGTGGTCACAATGATGCAGGATCTCCCACTACTTGCAGTGGTTGCTTTAAGATCTAAGTGAAGCAGCTAAAATGCATCGATTTGAGAAGGTTTGCATGATTGCAGGTTCCATCTGAAGTCTTTTCTGGCTGCTCCACCATTTACACAAAAGCTCGTGCTGCAAGGCTCCGTGCAGTGCGTTCCAGCACTGTTTGCTTTTGAGCTCCATCTGCTGGAATTGCGTCTCATTTCCCACATCTTTGGTGTTATTGTGCTGCAATTTCACAGGAATTCTTTTAAATTTGAAAGAGAATAAAGAAGAAAGGTCAGTTTGGAGGAGTTTCTAGCAAATTTTTGGTCCTTTTGTTTATGGAATTAACATAAAAATTGCCTGGAGAATTCAAGGCTAGAAACACAAAATAACTGTGGGACAGAAGAAGATAAATGTTAATTCTTCCTCTGCTCTCATCCACAGTTAGTTCTGAGGTATTTTTGTGTAGATTTGGATTAATCACGTCAGGTCAGAACCTACTCAATTCTGCCTTAAGACTTCAATAATAGGTTACTTTCTTCACTCATTTTCCTTAATTAGTTTCCTGCCCAGTGTCTGCTGTTACTCTATGGCTAAGAAAGTCATCATTGTTTTGAATATTCAGTTAACTTTTTAAAAAGCTCTGTTTTCCCACTGCGACTGTTTTCTAGTATTTGGAATACTTAAGGGACCTAGTTTGATTTATGTAGTGCCATCATTCCTTAACAAAACATGTACTGCAAAGAGTAATGTGTGAAACTGGAAAAGAGAGCCCAGGTGTGCATAGGTAATCAGAGGCTATCATGGTAACTGAGGCGATGACTTCTTACAAGTTCTCTTTGTAAGAAGCACCAGCTCTGCTCCGAGAATATATTGTGATGTCGATGTCAGCAATAATACGTACGTGTGGAATTGGGATGGCCTCCACCCTCGGGGGCAGGCAGTGCTGTTGGCAGTGCGTGCAGTTTGTAGAAACAAGAGCACATCTCTGGAATGATCACCTTCCCACAATGCGACCCACCTACATTTTCCTTTTCTTCAGCTGGAACACGAATACCATCTTCCCTCTCCCTGTCCCATAGCTGATGTTAATAAGACGTATTCTGTTTCATAATGGATTTGTGTACACAATAATGTCAAATATTATTCCTTACCGTCCATCTGTTCATTAGCAGCATTTTGCATTCACTTATGTTGTTTGTAACTTTTTTTAATAGAGAAACTTTGCCTGAACTGGTTTAATTTCTAGTTGTTGGTAAATCTACGCTGTTTTGTACCTGTCTTGGGAATAGGAAGGAAGAGATGAAAAGCAGGGAAGGCATTCACCTTGGTATCAAAGATAAATGTTCTGGTTTTTCAGCTCTGCCATGTGCTTCTGGCCGTGGGACACCTCGCTCCATGCTGTAACTACTCCAGGATGCCCAAGCTTGCTCTGGCCTGAGCCGGTCCACCCGCCTCCGCAGGCTGCTCATTAATGCTGCCCAGCTAATAAACCTGCAGCCTGGCTCAGGTTATTCAGTGGGCAGAGTGCCGTGCTGATCCAGCTGGACACACCTTCCAGTTCTGCTGCTGGTTCAGGCTTCACACTGCCCTGTGCAGCCTCTGCATGTGCTGCACGATGCTAGATAAGCGATGTAAGCCTGCTGTACAACCAACCCGGCTGCCTGCAAATTAGATTCTCTGCTTCCTCCGCTGCTGGGAGGATAGGATCATTAATGCATATGCAGCAATGTACTTTATTGAAAGGCTTATTTACTTTTTCAGAAAACAATTATCTTAATGGATTCCTTAGGCTTCTGCATGAGACAAAACTGTCAGTCTGGTTTCCACGCAGGTTTAGAGGAATAGTGATGGCAGGTTATTAGTGAATAGTGAATAGGAACAGTGATGGCTGTGCGTCTTGGCGGGTTCCTATAATTCTATAGGAAATTATGGCATCTCATCTCATCTTCATCATTAAGTGGGTACACACTGCCTGAATGCACACTGGTACTGAAGTGCTGTATTTTGAGGTCAGTATTTTTTGACCTGCGGAGAATTGAGCAACTCAAGGATGAAGGACTATGTCAATAACTGCTACAATGCTCTGACATTAAATCTGGCTGGCATCTAACACTTCTCCACTGGAGTAAGTTGGATGGTTACTATTGTTTCTGTAGTGACAAGTACTTTGGATTTAGAATTATTCTGTCCTCCTCGCAGCTCACTTCAGTTCATGGGATAGAAGTGTGAGGAGTTGGTTGTTTTTGTGCAGACCCAAGTTCTAATTAATATTTCTGTAGCCCAAACATGTTGTTCTGATTAGAGGCTCTTTGCCTAGGCATTTCGGTGTAGCCTGCCCTGTTTGAAACCCTGCCTTTTTCTGACTTCACTTCCTGAATCCGCTGACAGCACTCACAGCCAAACAAAATACATGCTCACAATGCTGTTATTTGCAAAATATTCCCTTGTGAGTACAGCTGGGGCAACAAAAAGAGTTTCTAAATCTCAAAGAAAATGGACTTTTCCTTATAGAAGTAAGGCACACAACGCATTAGGCAATTTTAATCTCAAGTTAAGTAGGTGTGAAAACTTTGCATTTCACCACATATAAACGCATGCATGTCTTTCAGTACAGTCATGCTTATTGATCACCAAGTGATCTGGTAATCCACTAGGAGTGCTGGGCTTTAATCTGTTCTGAAGTGCACCAGACAGAAACAGGCTCACATCCCACCACACTGTTTACAAAACAGACGGAGGTGGAGGTAATGTAAACTTACTTTGCCCCACGTCAGGCTCGATCCTCAGACATGGGATATAGGAAAGGATTCGTGCTACGTCCTCCCTGTCTCCTTGTGAACCTGTGTGACTGGCACTGAATACCACAGCACCTCCTGGGCTGGGCCTGGGCAGGTAATTGCGTGTCTGCCGAACCAGCAGCACTGTTACTCAGTAACTTTTTTTGCCAGTGCTTCAGAATGTGGAACTGGAGAGAGAAAACTTCTAACTGCGGTGCTAAGTGCCTGTGTGCGCGTAGAAGGATAGGGTGGAGCAGACTGTCACTCAGCTGTATTTAATTAACATAGTATTTTATATAATGTATTTATTTTTTGCGTAATTAGGTGATTAAGCAAAATGCTTGCTAGTAACATCTATTCCATAACCCAGCACTATGGAGAGTTGAACAGGCACCTTTGCAGGTAATTAATCTCCTTGCCCTGCTTATTTTGCTAGTTGGCACTTGCTTAAATCCCTGTAAAACCACACCCAGCAGTGCTGTGCATTATCCCTCTGCTGTCTATTCCTACATATGGTCAAAATCAACTTACCTTCCGGGTTGCTGACATCAGCAAAATGTGCTCTTGGCAAACTACAGTATCCTCCTAGTAACCCTTTGTTTGGTTGGTGTTGTTACAAGAGTATTCCTCTGACAGCAGCAAACAGCATCTAAACAGTGCTGGCCCCCACGCTTGGGTTACGATGTAGGATACTGCCACAATATCACATTCTACCCGTTAAAACAACCCTTATCATTAACTCCATACAATTTGGGCAGAAGAAAAAAAAGTCAAAAGAAAGATAATTCCGTGCTTCCTGTGAGGAACTGATGTTTGCATGCACTTCAGTTGGAAGTTTCAGGGTATCTCTATGCTGACAGTAAGTGGTCTGCTCTCAGCACTCTGTGATGCAACCTTACACATGGCTGTCACTGCAGATAAACATATTTTTTTTTCCTTAGAATATGGATTAGGGTTGTCTAAAAACCTTAATAACATTACTTTACTAGTAGTTAGTCTGTAATATTTTCTGCTTCTGCTCTTTGCTATTTGGCCATCAGCATCAAACAGAACATCTGCTCTCTCCTCATATTTGTAGCTATTGAAGCAAATGAATTGGGTGCCGCATGTTGGAAAGCGTGGCATCAAAATCATTCCCCCCACCAGTTGAGTAGCATGTCTCTAAGGTAGATGTTTACATTGTTGCACTAAGAAACAAGATTATATTAAAAATACATGGGAAGCACCAGAAAAGTTGCCATCATGTCTTTTCACTTCCTGCTACGTTGTTTTCCCAGTTTTCCTATTGCTAAACAGAACCTGCAGTAACAGCTGAAAGGATTTCAAAGACAAGTTTTCTGTTTTTGTTTTTTTTTTCTCCTCACCGACAACAGCATTTTCACAACTATAAACAGATTGCCTTTTACTGTGGAAAGAGCACACAGGAATGAAGGTGAATATTTCTATTTTTGAAGTCTAGAGCACTTTTGTTAAAAAGAAAAGCAAACAGCCTCTTGCCTGATCCTGCTTGAGGGCATTAGCTTAATAAAAAGCATGCAAGAGCACAGGCAGCCAGCTACAAGTGCAGAGCAGTCTCACACACAGGCTTCCTACCATCTAAAGCCTGCCTAAAGCCGAAGTCAGCTGCCCCAGCAGGGCCACTACAATACACAAGCACTCCTCTCAGGCTAAGGTTAGCAACTGCAACTCCAAGACAACTCAAAAAGTTCTGTTTGTTCAGTGCTCAGGATCTGGTTTCCCCCCCTCTGTCTCCTCCTCACACGTTCTCCAGGACATGCCTGTAGTTACAGAGCGAGTTTAACACAATCCCTGCCCTTTAGAGTTCAGCATAAAGGGTGTTTTCCTAACTCCCGTACTGGCAAAAATAATAATAAGAAGAAGAAAAAAGTGTGAGGAGGAAATGCATTTTAAGTATTTTATTTTTCTTAAATATAATAGAACCTTCTAGATTTTTTTTTTCCAGAAACAGAAACATTAAAAAAATTATACTTTATTACAAATGGTAAACTCAGAGTGCTAAAAAAAAGCCTCTTATTTACAAACAATACTGGGCAGTACCCAAATGAACAACATAAAAATAACTTACAAAGTCATGAAGTAGTTTATTGACATTAATCAACTTTCATAAAATAAAATAAAAAAGGATATGTACATACACCATTTACTTGAAGGCAGGCAGAACAGTTCTTGTTTGTTTATCAGCCTCCCACAAACCTCCCTCCCGCCTTTTTTTTTTTTTCTTAAGGAATACTACATAAAGCAATCTACAGTTTCTATTGCAGTTTAACCTTTAATACTGAATGATCATCGAATGTTAGGTCCATGCAGGTCTTGGTCAATGTTAAACGAAGATCTGACGCCTCATCAGAGCAGGAACAGCACTCCTCGGAGCGGTGCTGGCTGCTTCACCAACTCAAGCTGAAGGCTCGCCAGTCTTTCCACACATGCGCTTTGCAGCACGCAGGCAGGACTCGCAGCCTCTCAGCTTTTACCGTGAGCTTTACGCGGCCGCCGCTTTTGGTTTGTTGTTTAGTTATACCACAACATCACAGTTCCTATTTAAGTCAGTCTCTTCAAAACGTTTGCAACTGTTGTGTTAGCATTAGCTGGCACCCGCTGTTGACATGGTTCATGACCTTCTGCTTAAGCTGTGCAACCTGTTCTCTGAGCATGTTGGCAGTGGATGCCAGCTCTGAGTTCTGGGCTTTCAAAGTTTTCACTTTTTCTTCCAACCTGGCAATCCTTTCCAACTTCCTTTTCCGGCATTTGGACGCCGCAATTCTGTTTCTCATGCGTTTTCTCTCGGCTTTGATTCTCTCCTGCGACTCCATGTCAATAGGGGACAGGGGAGGGGTTTCCCCCGGCATTTCAGGTACAGTCTGAGGCTCTTCTTTCAGAGCCTGAAGCCTGGGATGCTGCACGGGCATCTGGGGGTTTATGTGATGCTGCGGCGCGTAGCCCATGCCGTTGGTGTTGTAGTTGGGTGCGGAGTTGAGCGCGTTGGGGTTGAAGTTGCTGAGATTGGCGTACACTGGGGGCTCGCTGTGCAAACTCGTGTTGAAGCTGCCGCCGCCAGCCATGGAGGACACAGGTGCCATGCCACCGCTGACAGGTTGGGCGGCCGAGGTGACGCTGGGCAGCGTGTTCTGGTTGTGCAGTTCCGCCAGCGCTCTCACAAAGCCTTCGGCGAAGCCCTCTTGCTCGTCGGTAACGTTCTTGGGGCAGAGGAACTGCGTCGGGGTCGGCGTGGTGGTGATTAACCCGTTGCTGGACTGGATGATGAGCCGCTCCAGCTCCGGGGAGGCCAACTTCAGCAGCCCCACGTCGGGGGAGGTGAGGATGTCGGCGTTCTTGTTCCTCAGGTGCGGCTTCAAGCTGCTGGCCGGGTCGGACAGGTTCAGCGTCATGCTCTGCTTCAGCACCTTGGCGTTATTATATCCATAGCCGCCGCTCTCCGGCGGCGCGAAGCTGGCGTTCAGGGCATCCTCGTAGAAAGTAGGCTCCATCTTTGCACTCATAGAACAGAGCCCGCGGAGTGGCGCCGGGAGCCGCGGCAGCGCGCTGGAGCGTCCCGGCCGCCGCCCCACAGCGCTCCCGGCCGCGCGGGTTGGGGTGAGGAGCGCGCGGAGCCTTACTTCTAGCCGGGACGCCGCCGCTCCTCCCGGCGCGGGCCGGGCCCGCCGGGCCTCGCCGCGCTTCCCGGGCCGCCTCGCCGCGCTTCCCGGGCCGCCTCGCCTCGCCGCGCCGCCGGGCCGGGCCGCTCCTGCCGCCGCCGCCGCGAGTACTTCCCGGCTCCGCGCTGCCGCTCGGCCCTGCCCGCTCCGGCGGCTGACTCAGTCGCGCTGCCGCCCGCCCGCCCCGCGCTCTGAGCCCGCTCGCGGCGTGCAGCCCTTCACTTATCAGCGACCGGGAGCCCGCTAAAAATAGCCCATGATGTCACCCCGCGGGCTCCCCATTGGCTGCCGCCGCCTCTCCCGGGGGAGGCGGGCCGCTGGCCCGGCCCGGTGCATAGCAGCCGGTCGCCATGGCCACCCCACCCCTAGAAGCTTCTCAGCGCCGGCGCGGGGCCTTGTGGGATGAGGTAATGCTGGCGGCGGCCCGGGGCATTGTGGGCTGACGTATTGTTTTTGAATATCTGGTTACCGCGTCTCGAGCTCGAGCGGGGTTGGCCGCTGTCGGCGCCTCCTCACGGTCCGTGTACCGCCCGCCCGCCGCCGTGCCGGGGTGCAGCACTGCCGCCCCGCGCCGCGTCCCCCGCCCGCGCATTGCATTGCATCGTGTTGCGTTGCATCGCGTCGCGTTGCGTTGCGTTGCCGCGCGGGGCCGAGGTGCGACGTGCGGGGGAGGGCGGGCCGCGCTCCTCCGTTCGACGGCGCAGTTCTGCCCGCCGCCCCTCCCGCCTCCCGGTGGTACGACCCTGGAGGTGGCGCTCCGGGGAGCCCTCACGTGATTTCCCCTCCTTGCCGCTGCCGCCGCTTCCAGGCAGGGCTGGGGGGAGTTGCTGCGCTCCGGGGCGGGAGCGCAGCGCTGTGGGGCCGCCCCCGCATCGCAGAGGGGCCCAGCGCTGGGCGGGCGTGCCCGAGGTGGCGGCGGCTCCACCTCGCCTCCTCCCGTCCCGGCGAGCCCCGGCGGGCGAGGAGGGGCCGCCCGGTTCCCTTCAGCCCCGGCTTCCCCTAGCCGCCGCGGTGAACGGTGCGTCCGTTCCCAGGGTGGGGAGCTCCCCGGAGTAACGGGAGAAAGCTGACGGGAAGAGAGCCGGATTCGGGATGGGTTTCCCTACAGTCATTCTTTAAACTCGGGACGGCTTCCCGGTTGCAGAGCGCTGTGCTGGTGTTAGTGCGTGAGCGCAGCTTGGCATGGGGGGAACGGCGGGAGATGGAGGGATCCGGTCGGGGAAGGAGGTCTGTGCTGCCGCAGAGCTGCGGGGCGCACCTCCGGACCGCAACGACTCGCAGCTCAGCTGGTAGAGCTGCCCGCGGCGTGCCGCCGGGACGGGAACCCGGGGCAACAAGTCCTGCTGCTGGCTGCCGGGTTCCATCGCTTTGTATGATGTGCCAAGCTGACAAGCTTAAGTCTTGGTTTAAAAATGCGCTTTAAAATTCTCCGGTGCTATTTTTTTCTAGACGTAACAACATAATTACCTGTTACAGCATGGGAAGCAACAATGAAATAAACAACAACAAAAAAAGCTGTGAATTAAAAGTGAATGTCTGAATGCACTGATAGAAGTTACTATTCCCTTTTCTATAGAATCTCCTCCCGGTCCCCCCGCTGTGCCCACCTGACTTCAGTCATTGTATTCATTTCACCCATGCGCCCATGTGTGCTGGAATCACACAGCCAATCCACG
Source organism: Lagopus leucura (assembly GCF_019238085.1). Lineage (NCBI taxonomy): Eukaryota > Metazoa > Chordata > Aves > Galliformes > Phasianidae > Lagopus > Lagopus leucura. Next base: position 25,665,375 of record NW_024962266.1, read on the forward strand.
CACCTCTGTAGGTTTGTGCTAGCAGTCTGTAGTGTACAGTTTGCCCACGAATGTGGGACTTGGTGTGTGCTGCAGGTGTGTGCACAGCCTTCACGTAGGCAATGAGCACCTCTGTGCGGGTAATTCAAGCTGCCCGGCTGCCTCTGTAGCTTCAGCAGAGGTTATTGCATGTGTGTAGGGAAGTCTCTGAAAGTCATCAGTTTTAGAAGCAGCTTCCTAGCTCTGTCCTAAGCTTTACATAAAAGATAGATAGAGGCCAGAGCCTGACTCCTGCCACAGGACACCGAGCAAAGCTGGCAGATGGCAGGTTCAGAATGAACGAGAGAAATTGCTTTGCAGAGCTGTTGGGCTGTGGAACACCTTGGCAAAAGGGTGCTGTGCAGACGGAAGGGTTTTAAAGTGATTAGATGAAGTCACAGGAGAGAAGTCTCTCAAGGGCTCTTGAGTGCAGTGAATCTCTGGCTCTGGAAATCCCAAAGCTGCAAATGGCTTGTGTCTGGGAGAGCATCCCAGGGCAAAACTCCTGCGTGCGTGCCTTGGTTTTGTGTGCCTTAGGACTGCAGAGTGTCTCATCGGGCCTGATGGGGCTGTCCTGATGTTCCTGCTGTGCCCACACTCCCACTTAGACAGTCTGTGAATGATCCGGCTCTGTTGTGTCAGCATACCATTTTGATCCATGTAAAGGGCTTGTCTGTGCAAAGAAGAAATTCTGGAGAAAGGCAAGATGTGAATTTTAAACATTTTGTTGTCTGGAGGTTTTTATTTTAAAATGATTTTTAAACTAAAAGGCTTTTATGTGTGTGGCTTTTGTTACGTAGGAAACCGTTGCAAGTCTTTTGCTTTAGTCAGTTTTCTGTATAAACAAATAACCCCGACAAAGGATGTTCCAATTAACTGTTGACATATTTAATTTGTCAAAGTGTTGTCCTTTTGTTTCCTCTGCACATCTGTTTTGTCCTAGAAAGCCGCATTCATTCTGCATATCAGGGAGCTTGGTCAGTGTAGCTCTAACCACTCCAGCCTGGTTAAGTGGGCCCTTACAGCCTGTCCACATCATCCCCACCTGTATGGGTGCAGAATTTTCATTGGCCTCAGTGAGTGCTGGATCGGGCTGGAGATATTCACTCAAAGTCATTTTATTTCTTTGGTCTTTTTTTATCCCCAGCCCATTTTAGTTTTACTTCCTTCCTTTTACAAAGGTGCAGTTTAGGACTAGACATTCCAGTTTGCCAGAGACGTGTTGCTACTGAGGCCCATAGCTATAGGGGACACCCATCAGTCCACTCATTATGTTAATTACTACTCGCTTAAAGGTTACCTGGTAATAGACAGCCAGCTTGCCCATAAAGGTTGCGCGTAGCAGGAGAGCTCTGAAACCCAAGACCAACGCTCTTTGCTGCTCTGAGGGGATTTCAGCCTTCTGATCCCAACAGGGAATGAGTGCCAGGCGGGTGCTTGGCCATGGGCAGGGATCTCGGCTCAGCTCTCAGCACAGCGCCCGGCTCCCACCTGAGTCACTGAGCGCTGCTCCCTGTGCGTGCAGCCACAGTGATCCTCCATGGCCGTCAGCCGAGGGGCTGGCAGCTTGGGGCTGTGCTCTGGTCTATTAAACAGCTATTACTTGAGGGCTTTCCCCTCTTTCCTGATGTCCTTAAGCAAATACTCCTTTAGTAGAACGAAAACACTTAGCGGCCCATTTATAAACCATGGCCATTTCCATGTCCCAGTAAGCTAAACCCATGGGTAGGGACTGGAAATTAGAAATCTGCATATCTCTGATGCTGTGAGAGGCAGATGCTCTGACCAGCATAATGCAGGTTTTGATTTATAAAGTTCTCTAATCAATCAATATGAGATTGACTGAGGCAATCAGATAATCTGAATAATTAAATGGCTTTTCAAAGACAAATTAAAATTTCTTATACGTACTCCATCCATCTGCACTATATTTGGTGTCCAGGAATAAACAGGTTGGTTGGTTTGTTGCAGGCCTGTATCTCAGGTGCTTTTTGCTTATTTCTGGATTATTAGAAAAAAAAAAATAGTAGGTTTTTACTGTTTCTGTATTGGAAACAGCACTGACAGAAGGAAACTGCTTGCTTGTGTGCAGAATATATATATATATTTTAAGCTTAGATATATTACGACAAGGAGTTTCTGCATTATTCTTATAAATGCTCTCCTTCATTTATTTGCTTTTTGACCCCCTTCGTGCTTTCCAACATGATACCTGCTTCACCTCTGCATGAGGTAAGGCTGAGAATCCATGGACCTTCTCCAGCAGCTTCTTTTTTTGATGAACTGCTACAGAGCACGTCTGCCCTGCTGAGGGAGGGGAGAGTTGGAATGGGCAGAAGGAGCAAATGTATTTCTTTTGTGTTCTGTATCAGAGCATGGTGAAAGAGGCCAGGGGTGCAAGGGCACAGGGAGCAGAGTTTCCTTGGGGTAAGTGGAAGTAAAAATAATTCTCAGGAGTTCCTCAAGGTGTGTTCTCAGGGCCGGTTCAAATCCACCTCAGCCTGCAGTGCAAGAGGTGTGGCGGAGCCGCCACATCGTCCACCCCCGGCTTCCGGCCCCACGGCCGCTCCTTCTGCTCTTTGCCCTCACCAGGGCTCACGTGGCCTCGTGGGGATCCAGGAACTGCGTCTGGCTGAGAGCTGAACATAAAAAATCATCTCTGAGGGTCCAAGGGAGAGGTGTGAATGCGCAGGAGGTCTCTGAGCTTGATGTGAAGAACCCTGAAACCAGATCTGTAAGACAAGGCGCAACACTTGGTCCTGAGCTAGCATTTGTCCATGAAAAGGGTTCCTCGGAACTACAAGCACTTGTAAATGAGTATCGTGTCCATCTCCTCCACCCTCAATTAGTCATCGCATAACCAAGCTACATGCGTTTAGTCCTTTTCATCTTTCTTCTTGTCAAGCCCTTTAGCCTGTCCCCCTCACCTACTCATCCCACCAATCATTTTAATTAATCTGTGAATTTCTTTGAAACTACTACTTTGTGGAATGGAGGAAAATGAGTAGGTTACAGAGACAAGATTGTGAATGATGGAGGTGGGGCAAAGTTAGGAGACTTTGCAAGACCTGTTGGGTTACCTCTGGGGCATGACAGCAACGCTGGATGTAAACAGAGTATAGAAGAGAAGGAGGAACCACTAAAAACAGTTGTTGGGTTTTCTTTTTCCATTTTATGATGAGTACTGTTGGAGCATTTCAAACCTTGGGTGTTTTATGTGCAGCAAAAAAGGAGTGAAAGATGTAATATGATTGTCTCTAAAGTGGAGAGGATGACCTTCTATTTAGTTATTCCGTTTTTTCCATTCCTTGCTAGCTTTATAGAGGCTTTGAGTTATCACTGCAGTTACTCAAAAGTATATTTTCAAATCATTAATGAGCTGTTTTTTGTTATTCAAACAGCTGTATTTATTTGCATAATTTTTGATGAAAAACCTGGGTGAATAGAAGCTAGCTACATTGTTTAGAGGTGAAGAGATCCCAGGGTATTGCTCCCCTTGGAATTTTAGGGCTTTACAAATCAAAGTATCATGCTGTTAATGCCTCTGTGTTCATTATTCCTATCCCACAGCATATCCAGTGTTCTGAGAAACAGAGAATTGGGCAAAGTTCCTATCCTTTGGATCTTATACTTCAACAATCCCCAACACACGACCAAGGCTGGCAGAAAGGCAGCTGATCAACAGTGGGAGCCCAGAGAGTGAAGTGAGTTTGAAAGTAAGCTGTACAGGAGGCACTGGAGGACATGTGGCATATGGGAAGCAGAAGGCAGTGCTCGGTTGTGGCTAGCAGTATGAAAAAAAAAATTAACATACAAATAGAAGCATACTAATGCTGAGTGCTGGAGAGGCAGATGAGCACCTTTGAAAAGATATTTACTGTGTTTGAAGACAAAGATCCCAACAGAAGTGTGCATTTTTTCAGATACAACCAAGGCACGATTTCACTGTGCAGAAATGAAATGAGCTTTCTGGCATTTTGGTATTTTGATAAATCTTTATTAAAGTAAGCAGGAACAACAAAATGCATTGAGTTATGTTGCCAGTTGTGACCAAATACCTCAGAATAACCAGATATAACTGTTGGGAGCCGTCGATAAAATAGTTTACTTTTGATTAGTGTCTCAGAATGGATACAAAATGCCTGGCTTTTTAATTAATAAGCAATCTGGCATCTCGTCAAAGTTGACACCTCACTCTGTCTTAGCAGCTGTTGGAACAGTAGGCTTCTGGCAACCTGGGATAAAGGAGTGCTTGCAACAGGAGAAGGAAAGGAAGCAAGTCAGCATGACACCAAAAATGCCTTGTATAGAGCACCACAGAGCATAGGAATTTCCAGTGAGAAATCAAGCTCCCCTTCCCTAAGCTACAGGTTCAGGCTTGCATGGACAGCGAGTTTCTGATGCTGAGTATCACCAGTGGTTGGTGGCTGACAGATGTAAGGACTCCTGCGTGAATTTGAGTGATGTTTCTGGTTCTGACAATGGTAGCAATAAACAGAGAAAGCATTGAACAGTGAAAGTAGGTCCTGCAGGTTGCTTCTTCCCAGGGATTATAGTGGCAGAGCCTGTGGGGAAGTTTACCGAGTGCCTGCTCATGTCATTCAAATGGAAACATTCCCTCTGGATGACAGTCATTTGAGTTGGAGTCATGGTGTGGGAGCAGTGAGGGTTGCCAAACAGCTAAGGCAGGCACTGTAGGGAGGAAAGGGCACAGAGGAGGAAAGGTAGGACAATAAGCAGAGTTAAAGACTTCAGCTGTGGGGAAGACGCTGCTAAACTGCTACTCTTCCTCAGTCCTGTCTGATAAATAGTAAGCAGGCAGATCTCTGAGCACAGCTGACGTATCACACAGTCCCCACTGTGCTGGCTGCTCCCACTTGAAGTGGAAATGTCCTGGTCTTGTCCACTGCAGCTTCTCAGGGCTTCTGCAGGAGGAGAATCAGGCCACTTGAAACCCTGAAAATTGCACTTACCTCTTTTCTTCAGTAAAAAATCACGTGCAGTCACTGACACTGCAGTATTTGTACCTTCCCTCGTTTCAGAGACGAGGCACTGACGGAAAATTCTGCCCAGGTAGTACTGATCCTTACCTGTGTTCATTTTACTTACAGTGGCTTCAGGAGCACAGCTCACATATGTGCTAGAGGAAATACTGCATGAACAGCAGGCAGTGCATTTGGCAGACACGTTGGTCAGCTCACAGGACTGTTTACACAGTCTGTTGAGAACATATGAAACATATAAAAAGCCATAATATTTGAATATATTAGAAACAAGCTCATGAGATCAAGGAAAATTTTGAGGATAAAAGGGCAACAATAAAGCAAAAGCCTGAGGGCTGTGATGGCTGCTAATTGAAATTCAGCTGGTTTTTTGGCTGTTGTTTTTTTCCAGAGAACATAACTAGAAAGACATTCCAAAAAGGACTGCATGGTATTTAGAGGTCTGGGTACCAGCTGTAATGTGCACATACTTGCAGAGGCTTCTGTTCTGCCAAGGCTGTGGACTCAGGTGAGTCACATGAGAGAGGTTAAGCACACATGTTGTAGGAGCTAATGGTACAAAGTAGCCTTATTCTACATAAGCATGTTTGGTGCTGATTTCTTCCAGCCACTACGTTCCTTACAGTCAGTGTAGGAAAAGATGTGTGGCTGGCAAATCTGCAAGCCCAGGCAAAGATGTTCTGGGTGTGGATGCTTACAACCTATTGCCAAGTGCTTCAAATAGGCATTTATGTCAAAGATCTGAGGTCAATTCAATGATAGCCAATTTCAGCCTCGGATGATTTTACAAATATTAATAAGAACAGTAGTGTATTTCACATTTATGTTCTTGGCCTGCAAAACACCTACCTAACCCTGTACCATTAGTGGTTGGGAATATACATTCAATTCAAGGCAACCAAAAGAATTTACAAGGTGAAGCAAAAATATGTTCACCTCTTTAATGTCACCTCACAAGTATAATGAGAAGTAATTTTATTTTCTGTGTGGAGAAAAAGCAGGAGAAATGAGTAAACTCAAGTGGGATACAACCACAACCTCCCCTGCTTCTGCCTCCCCACTGAATGACCTTAAGTTACTTTTGCATTTCTCTGGCTTGCTTTGCTTGCTTGTAAAACAGTCATAACTGAAGTTGTAGTAAAGCATGAAGATCCCCTTTCTGTGGGGAAAAAAAATGCTATGCAAGTGGCATGATCTACTTTTCTTTCTGAAAATGCAGTAAGGAAATAGGTACAGATAAGGGATGGAATTTCATCTGGAAGAATACCTAGGATTAATTTATTGGCATAAAATATTTGTTAGTGGTCCTGTTTGCTTTTAGGATATCAACTATTGACATTTTTATTAATTCATCAGCCTTGTAATGCATTTAGAACGTGTAGAGCACATCCTGGCACTGAGATTTATGCCATTTTCACTCTGTGACACTTTGCCCAAATATCTTCCTGCAGTTGCTGTGGACTCTTTTTTGTTGCTGTTGGGGGAAGCTGGAGGGGGAAAGCAGAGGAGGGGAAAGGTATTTGTATTTTTTTTCCCACCACTGTCAGAAGTTCTGACGATGATTTGGAGTTGTTACTGTCAAAAATCTGGGTAGGGGAAAGTAATGCTTTTCAGTTTCCCAGTATGGGGAAGCTGGGGCACAGTGCTCAACACCTTCCCAAAGTCACACAGACCGTTTCTTTGAATACAGAGTTTTGATACTTAGTCCAAAACATTGACAAGAAGATACCACGTGAAACACAGGAACTCTTCTGCATTTCACACCCCTTGGGGAAGAGAGTGAATGCAACAGCCACTCCCTGCTCGCATGAAAGGGCATTGCTGCAAAGGTGAGGCTTACAGTCCCTCTGGACACTCCGCCCAGCAAATCTGCCCCTAAGCTTTCCTGCAAGCTTTTACATATATCTATGTTTTAAATTGCACAGCAACAATTTTTAGGAAAACCAAGGAGCAGATGTAAATCAGCACAATTTACCGTGTTGTTAGCTCCCAAGTGCTTTTGGCCTGCGCTGCTGACAAAAGAGGCAGTCCTGCCCTCTTCCTGCTCCCACGCTGTCCCCTCCCTTGCTCTGACACAACCATGAGGTGAAGCGTTTTGGGAAATGCATCCAGTTCAAATCTTATCCCAGCAAAAAGCCTGAATGGCCAGGGAAGGAGGAATTTCCTTCTTTTCAGAGCGTCACCAGCATACGCTGGATTAAAATCCTTGTAGAACCACTGCCTTAGTGCAATTCCCTGGGCTGTGAGAGCCAGGAGCTTCTCTAGTTTGTCCCAGCAGCTCTCGGCTAAAGGAGAATTGTGCTGCATCTGGAAACTCAATCAAGCTGCTTTCAAAACCTTTCATTCACACGTGGTCCGCAGTTGGTTCTTAGCGCACCTTTGCTATAGGCAGTAGCGCTCCACGAGCCTGTCAACATTGTAGTCAAACAAAGGCTCGTCTCAAGACTTTGTGTTGTGTAAATAAACCTTGTGCCTAGCAGGGTGTCACTGAGTTAATGTAAAGCCTGAAGAGGGGAGGGCGTGGGAGCAGCATGCCAGTGTTAACTTTTCTGCTCAGGATTGCAACAGGATTGCAACAGCCCAGCCTATCTGAGCTGCCGCACGTACTGTAAACATGTCTGTGCACTTGAATTTGATATGGGCGGTGATAGAGCAGTATACCTTTCTGGGAAGTGCTAATGGGCAGCAAGCTTTCATTTTAAGGAAATTCTGCATAAGCAATAGCAGTTTTCTTGCTAGAGTGCTGATTCTGTCCACGAGGTCCACAGAACAGATAAACAAAGGCAATATATGTGGCAGCATTCACCAGCAGGTTGAAGTCTCAGGGTAAGAAGGAGAAATGCAGAAAATCCCATAAACATCAGTAGTTATGCTTTTGAATCTGTGGTAGCTTTGAGTACTTTTTTTGCTTCTCACAGATCAGTAACCGGGGGGCAATTGACAGCAATAACCACAGTGGTAAAAATACACAATTGTTTTTTTGAACCAAACAGCGCTTCATATGCAAAGCTGCCTATGTAAGTGTGCCCAGGGTGCTTTTTGAGGCCTCATGGGAAGTTTTGCAAAGAGTTAGCTACCTTTTATAAAGTTTTATCAACCAGAAGCTTTTCTGATAGTTTCAAAATCCTCTGTTGCTTTTTCTAGGCTTACTTTTTCTTTTCCCCCCCCTCAAAAGGGTGATACAAACTGTAAGAAAAGTTTCAGGACAGCCTCCTGTCCCCCCATTCCCTTTTCTCATCCTTCCCCCTCCCCCAAACACTGGGAGCTCTCAAAAAATATTTTAGTATCCTGGAGATTAAAGGCAGTGTCTTTAATTTGTATTTGTCTTGTAATAGCTCTGATTGTCACTGCCTCGTCCTTCCCTTTGCTGGGAGTACATCTGAATGCTCCTGCTATGTTATTTGTGCACTTGCTGTCAGGTTCAGTAAGCAGTTTCTTAGCAGGGCACCTTCCCACATAAAGATGTCTCCAGTTCTTGTCTTACCTCTCTCTTCCTCCATGTGCAAGGTCTCGACAGCAGAGAGCAACAGAGCTGAGTGTCAGGGTGTCAGTAACTCCTAGCTGATAAATGGAAATTAACTCCAGAACCTCACAGATCCACTGGCAGCTGCATACAGGGCACTTTATACATGTTCCAGTTATGCAGGTTTTGCATGGTGCCTATTTTAAGTTTAGGCATTTTGTTATTGTTGGACCTGTTAAAGTTCAGAACTGTAGCACACCAGTGAACCTCTTAGGTAATACTGAAAATGTTGTGGTAATCTGCTTAAGGATTATCTGTGTAAATAGGAGTATCGACAAAGAGAATTGAAGTTACACGTTAATCACAATAATTGCTCCAAAGACAAACGGGCGAGCAGCTGGCTAGAAGCTAGAAATGTAGCTAGTTTTATACCATAGATCCTAAATTGTACTGCTGGTGGAATCCTGTGTTTAGTCAGTGAGTGACAACCCCCCCTTTGAGGCGTAGCACCGAGGATTTCCCCTTCCTGAATGGGTAAAGGTGAGTAAAATTTCCCAGAGCATAAAAGCATGTTACAGAAGTGGCCAGATTTTCAGTTTTGAATTAGAAGAGATACTTTCATTTTCAGTATCTCCATTAGTGCTGCTTTCTGCAAGACCAGGAGCGTGAACTCCTGTATCTGAGCCAAAATTCCAACCTAAGCAGAATGTACTCATCTAAAGTTCCCTTTTGGTTTCATTTGGACAAGATATTCTTTGGTGTAGAGTTGCTGTGTACTGTTTCAGCAGTTGCTGTGTTGGGAGCTTGGGAATGTGCTCCCTTGGAAGAGGTTACGTAAAAACCTAGACCATAATAATCTCAGAGAAACCCCCGAGTGTGGTGATTAAAAAGACCAAACGATTAGGGGAAACACATCAAAGAGTCTCTGTGAGAGTCCAAAAAGGAAAAATACTGATTATATTTGTTTTGATTTTGTCTTACATGAAGTAAAAGATGTGTGGTGTGTCCTGGGTCACCACCCTAAGGGGTGTGTACTTAAAGACAACAGAATCAGGCTCCAAGACTTGTATGTGGTTTATTTTGGTTGCAGGCCTGGGAAGATAAGATACCATTGTGCCATCTACATAGTGGTGCTATCAATCTGATAGATTATACTTTCCATACACCTCTGACCACCTCACCTGCCCTCTGCCCACTAATCTGTTTCTAACAGGGTGACTCCTAGCTTTCTGGCCTTCTACAAACTTTCGGCTGTGATTTATTTAAACGGCCACAAAAATGTTTTTCTTCTCCAAATGTGTAATTCTTTGTGATGAAAGCAGCCAGAAGCGTGAGATGGGTAACACTGATTACTGAAGCTATTGTGCTAGCTCAGGCTCAGTAAATTGTGAATCTTAGGGGCCAAAATTGTTTAGAATTCCATCCAAGGTCTGGGAATAAGAGTAGATACTCATTGATTGATAGCCTTGTTGTTCACACTCCACCGGGTTCTAATGCTGTTATTTTAGAACAGTGTTAGATTCATTTAAAAAGTTTATTAGACTTGGTCTGCCCTGGGAACCGGGTTAGAAAAGATTTGAGCTAATGAAATATGCAAAATGTGGTTTTAGGGCTCTCCTTTAATGTGGAATGGAGAAGAAAGGTTTTAGTCAGCTACAGCAAATCCAGTAAGGGAACTGTTTACTTAAGACTCTCACAGTTATTTTTCATGTGCATTTTCAGAGCTTTTCAGCTGGATTTACTTCATGTAGACTAGCATATTAATCAATATTTTCTTCTGATATTTGTTTTCCAGTTGGTATTCTGACTTAAGTAGTCACAGTCGTTTTCTTTCTGGGAGACTGGTATAGCAGATTCCAAAAACCTATGGGAAAATAACTGAGCTCAACGCTGGAAATGGAGGAATATAAAATATAATCCCAATTTGGTAGCAGTATTGCATCTGAGTTTATTTTCCCATGTGCAAAGTGATGTGGCGATAAGAATATTACAGATTCTTGATGTCAAGGCTTGCATACACGTGAGCGATGCAGCCCTCCTTAGAAAATGGAAGTCAGCAAAGCCTTTGTGCTGTCCTACTGCAAATATCATCTCTCTTCCCAAGTGCTCATCTGTAACAAAAAATCGTACCAAATCTACATCTGAAGATGACACAGAAGGAGCCCCTGGGCATCTGAGAAGTTCCACTGCTTCCCTGGCTGCCTCATGTTGATGGTCATTTTAGGATTTCATATGAAGAAAAACACTGGCAACAGTGCATAATATTTTCTTACATAAACAACACGAGATTGAAAGCAAAAATCACAGTGCAGGAACATATTCTCTTTGTGCCAATTGGGTGATATATTGACTTTGCTGGTTATGCATGTTTGGCTTTGGCCTCTTTAGAACACTCCCAAGTTTGAGTCCAAGCTGCTGATGTTGTCTTTAATTTTTTTTTATGAGTTTTTGTGAGTGTAAATGAGGCTGCTTGGAGCAAAATGTTTCAGGTGAAAGATCCTTGCGTTTTTCTAATCTTCTGTCATCTTGATTTGATGACATGGTGTAAAATCTACCTGTTTGCGTGACTAATTTGGGACTCTTGAGAGTAAAAGGTGAGAAACAGAATAGAGAAATGAGTAGAGACAGCAATACTTTCATTCAAACCTTGAAGGCTGTGAGACATTTTCTACATCTGGGATGTCTTGCTCTTGCACATTAGATCAGTTGCTTTTTGTCCAGATCAGGACTCAGGTCTGTTCTCCCTTCTTAAAAGAAAGACTGAGAAGAATCATTCTGTTTATGTTAGCATTTAGTTTTGATCTGGTAGTCATAAAACCTCAGATATGTTTGGAAAGCAAATAGAGGTGCAATGGCAAAAGCAGTGGTGTTGGTTTTTGTTTTATTTTAATTTACTTAACAGCAAAACTAAAAATGCGATGCTGATTTATATGCAGTAGTATTGATTCCTATATTGTTACAGCTATGTAATCTAGAGTCTAGCTGAGCACTGAATGTTTTTTTCCTGTGTACTCTGTCCTACCTTTGTTATTCAGCACATAATGCTGCATTAATGAAAGCAGCACTGGTGTGCTTCTCATCATTTTATTCTTCCAAGTCATAGCAGCGATGCTGGAAGGAAACCATTGTCTATAGAAAACATTCTTAAGTTTTTTAAAGGCTTCCATCTAGAAAAACTTTTTGGTAGAGAAAGGCTGATGCTGTAAGTACTCATTCCACTAATGGTCTCATTTTGATTACACTCTTTGCAGGTTGCATAGTCACATTTTGAGTGAGCTGCAGAATATATACTGAATCCAAACATGACATGCTTATTTTAAACTTAAGATTTCTCTATCTATGCTTAGGATGCTTAATTGAAGTGGTGGCTCAGAAGCAGGCTGTTCAGTCTCCAGTGACTCAGAGAAGTGCAGTGGGTAAGCACTGTTAAAAACCAGGTGCATAAATTTGAAAATGTTGATCCAAATCACATTATTATAAGTAGTGGGGAAATGTCATGACTTACTGAGATTAAACAAAGACCTGCTTAGAATCTTGTGACTTCAGCTCATAAATGGATTTCATCACTCATTACAGCTGCATAAACAAATGCATGTGGTATATATGCATGTTTTGTTTTTGGAAGTTGTTGTTTTTAAAATCCCCTCAGAGGTGTTTTTTGTTGCTTTTTTTTTAATTGCTCCTAATGAGCCAATGTTCCCCAGTTCTGGAGCGATGCCTTGTGTACCTGAGCAGCGTAGCACGGTCATTGCTTTTAAGGGAATAGTTTGCCTGCTTTTCTCCCTTTCTGGCAGCTGCGCTGCTTTGGCAAGCAGGTCATTTTAAAGGAGGAATTTACAATATGAAGCCTGCTGTCAAAACTTTTATTCCTTTTATGCAAGTAGCCTTAACCTAGTGCTCGCTTAGAGCTGTGGAAGTGTAGTCCCAGCCCCATCAGCAATTGGAGTATGTCCTACATGATGTCTCAGCTCCTACTGAATAAGTTTATCATGTATCTAGGTATTTTTTGGTTGGTTAACATAACTTTTCCTGTTGTCTGTGTACCTGTTTCTCCCGATGGGCCTCATGTAAAGAATCCTAGAAACCAATGCCCTGTGATTATCCATGTGTAATTAGTAGTTCACCCATGTTTTCTTGCCAGTATGTTGCAAGTGGGATGTGGCAAGATTAAGCAAAGTTTTGGTCTTCCTGCTGAGACTATTACCTGAAGGCACTAATGATGACAGTGGTTTGTGATGTACAACAGGTGCTTGTCATCTGTGGCTTTAAAATGTGGCATAGATAAAAACTATTAAATCATTCACATGTCTCTGGTTTAAAATATGCCACTTTTGGTTAAAAATCACTCTGCTCAGCATGTTGAGGCAGGCAATTATCAAAGATTAACCTTGAGAAACCGAGAAGACAAAATATAGGGGTAATTCCTTGAATTCCAGTTTGCCATTTCATACTCTGAACTGAGATGCTGCATTATTCCTAGGTGGGCAGCTCCAATTTTACTTGCAGCCTCCTCTTTTTACTCCTGAAAGCTAGGCAGGAAAATAAAAAGAACAACATGGGACAAGTCGTGTTTGGGGCTCTTATCCATATATCCTAAATAGATGGATTTGGCCTGAATTGGATTACTTTGTTTTACTCCCTAGAAGGATAAAACTCATACTAAAAAGAGACGTAATTTAGAATGAATAAACCCCAAATCTTTACACTTTTCTGTCCAGTAGCACTAATTTTTAGGCAACTAGGAAGGAGCCCTAATCATATGTGATCCTAAAACTTGCTTAAGCAACCTGCTGAATGTATCTGTGAGTATCCTGCCCCTTCTGTTGGAGTCTGAAGAAAATCCAGTTGCTCATCACCTCTGAAAACCTGCCCTCTCATTTAGGTAGTTAAAAAAACTCCTGACGCACTCCAAGATGTTGCCTTGAACGCCTTAAAATGTCACATTAAAATCACGTACAGTTCACCCACAAACCATCTGGCTTTGCAGATCTGAAAACGATTAATTAAGCTTCTTGCCTTCCTAATAAGGCCTATTGGAAGTGCCACACGGCCAGCAGTGGGTCTGCAGTGTGCGGGATGGCCGTGGCCGAGGTTCCCTGTGCCCGGTGGCCGGCAGAGCCTCGCCGCACTTTGCTGTGCTACCTAGCACAGCTCTCACAGCAGGCTGGACAAATACCTGTGTTTGTCCTTAAAAGGCTCTGCCTGCTGCTGCAGGAGCCCCAGCGCTTCCTGGCTCTGCTCAGCCACGCTCCTAAAAAGGCAGTTCCTTGCTCCCACTTCCCGCAGCCCAGCTCCCCGGAGAGGACGGCCCTCCCAGGACCAGCGGTTCACTTACAAGGAAAGCCTCCCTTATGGCTTTTGCTGTTGCTTCTCGAGGAAGCCGTTGTGTTTACAAGCACTGCTGGGGTTATCCTCTCCTCTGAATAATGGAAAGTGTAACAGAGTGCAGTGCCCGAGCCTGCAAGCCTCCCAGCACAGGCACGTTTCTGCAGCAGCATGCAGCCCGGAGGGCTCTGCGCAGGGAAGGAGATGCGCCGTGGGAAGCAGTTCAGAGCCGTAGTCTTGAAAGCGTATTAGGTTATGGTTTTATAATAGAAAGTAGTCAGCAGCAATATGAGCTCAAAGCAATTCATGTCCTTTTTCCTCCTCCCCTGGCTGCCATTCCTGCGCTGCCTCTTTGCTTGTGCTCGCGCAGCTCTTTGTGGGGCCATGCTGTGTTTTTGGTTTGATTTGTTCTGAAAGCCAGAAAAGCATTTTCTGCTTAGCTTGATGGTGTGGCTTCACAAAAAGCTGTGCAAGTATTAGCTGAGTGAAGAACAGGAAAGAGGGGCAACAGGACTTGGTTACCAATGCCCCATAGTCTTCCTAACATGAAACCATAGCTACTGTATGCACCTTCTGGAGAAAAACTCTCCAACTGCTGAATGTTTTATTAGATATTTCTACAGATTTAATTGAATGGCTCTGAAGGATCTGATTACTGGTTTATTTATTTCACATGCCAAGTTACAGGCTTAGTTACAGTCTGGTAGATTTTTAAGGACAAGTTCTTTACTGAAGCCAGATTTTGGAAAAGGCTTGAATATACCAATTCAGAAGGGGCTTTACACAGCCTTTTTGTTTTGTTTTGTTTTTATTAAATTAACAAATCATCCTGGCTCAATTTGAAATAATTGCAAAGAGAATTTTTCAACTTGAAGATCTGTGAAATTCTGACATGTGCAGCACACTAAGTGCTCTCGTACTCATTTCAGAAAGGGACTTAAAATAATTCATTTCCAGGGGGGTTGTTTGGGAAAGGCCAGCACCAGAGGTCCCCCTCACTGTGTTCTTCAGGGCGTGTGGGACATTGGGGTGCAGCTCACAGAGGTTGAACGCAATGTACTCAGGCACAGCAGTTTGTCTCTTCAGAGCCACACACTTCCTTCGTTTATCAGGCTGCTCCTGGCAATTCTGTTCAACCTTTGGACTTTATGGCCTCTCTCAGGATGTAGCATTGGTTCCCTAATATCTCTTCTCTCGTCTTTTGCCAAGTTTCCAGCAGGCAATGAGGCCATGGCAGGCAGGGTCACAGGTGTTAAGGGAAGTCAGCAGCACAAACAATTATTGTTACAGAATCGGATTCCGCACTTGTAAGGATGAAATACTGCTTTTCTTATTCCTGTCTTTTCTTTTTTCTGAGATTACAAGGCATTTCCTACCTCATTCTCCTTTTACACCAGTGCTAGGTTAGCTCCCATGGATTATGTAGTTGAGGTTAACAGTACTGATGGTGTGGATAGAAGTAATGGCAGTGACACGCACCTTTTTAATGCACAATGTTAGCTGAGGTCTGTTGTGTATTTTCTAGTATTGCTTTTATAGCTGCTGGTACTTTTAGTATGTCTGTCGTGTAAAATATGATGTGTTTGAATGGTAGTTAATGAGGTGCATAGGAAGAAACAGATCAGACAATAAGGAAGAGGGTGATTAGATAGAAACGTTGATCGAACAATAAGGAAGAGGGTGATTGACTGTTGGTCTGATGCAGTGGGAGGTGGCATGTCTGACTAACAGCTATGGAATTTGATAATTTGGCAGAAGAAAAACACGTACAGCTACAGGTTTGGGGCTGTCTGGGGACAGTGGTCCCAATATACAGCATATGTGAGATTTGGAAGTTGTATGTTGTAGGGAAGATGCACACATGAAAAGGTAGTGAGAGGACTGCTGGAAACACGGCTGTTAATCTGAGTTCAGAAAGTGCCTGCATGTTCTTTTAAAGTGAGCAGTAATTTTGGTGCAGAGCAACTTGTCCCCAATACAGTGTTATTAAGGGAGGCTGAATTGTCCAGATCTTAGCAGTTTCAGAACACTTTTGAATTTTAGAAAAGTTCTTTATGTACACAAAGCACTTGGATGCAACACTGCTATATGATCAGTCTGAATTAACAGCCCCATCTCACGCTTAGTAGCGCCATTCTCAACCCCTGATTGTGTTGCTTTTCTTAGTCTACAATGTAGCAGCTCTGCATGGGGCTCTCACTGGTCCTTGTTTATGTACAAACTTGTAGCAGAGCAACTCTGTCAGTTTTTGTGTTGTTAATATTTTTATAGACTGCTCCAGCTGTGTTCCTTTGTGTGAGCACAGTTCTAGTCAAATCAAGGACATATTCCCCTTCCAACGTGTGAATTAAGTAGGATTTTAGAAGTGTAAATCTACCTGACTTAGGAGAATTTACTGATTTACCTCATTGATAGAACAGATAAAATGTTTGAATGTTTCAAAGGGGAAATTTAGAGAAGCAGGAGCCCTTTCAATCACACAGGTGCTCTGAAGTCCCAGTGGCAGCCCGTGTTTTAGCCCTGAATGCAGTCTCAGCACTTTGTTCATTTTCTAATAACCAATATCCAGTTGATGCAATGAGACTTGTAGAAAAAGTAACTAAAAGTACCTGAATTTTCCCTTTAACCACATGAAGAATGCCAGTGCAGTTCTGATAATGCAGAATAAAGTACACTATAGAACAAGCTGGTGCTGTTATAGCCTTGCATATTAAATGTAATTGGTGATTATAAAAGGAACCTTTATCAGGAAACGTCACTAAAGGTAAGCAACCTTTTACAAATAGATTATTACTTCCTGGGATTGGCTCTGTATATAGTTTATAGAAAGCTAAGATATTAGTGCTACTGTCTTTGATTAATAAGCAAATTCAGTTTTGTAGGAAGTATATTTTCGTAGAATCAGAGAATAGAATGGCTTGGGTTGGAAGGAACCTCAAGCATCACGAAGCTCCAGCCCCCCACCACCACATGCAGAGCCACCAACCTCCATATCCAATACTAGACCAGGCTGCCCAGGGCCCCATCCAACCTGGCCTTGAACACCTCCAGGGATGGGATATCCACAATCTCTGTGTGCAGCCTGTTCCAGCACCTCACCACCCTCTCTATGAAGAACTTCCCCCATGTTGATGCAAACAATACAGCTCATGTATTATGATCTGTCAGTGTCATTGCTATTTAAGAAAATCAAACTTTCAGAATTTAGAATCAACCATCACAGCACGGTTTACTTGTTTCAGTGTAGTGTCCTTTAAACACAGCTGCTCAGATGTGCCACTTTGCACGTAAGGCAGTGCTGGCTTCAAAAGACACTGAGGATCTAGGTTTTTTGCACAGGCCTTAAAAGTAACCTAGGGTAATACTGATAGAGTTCACCAAAAAGGCATTTTCTAGGGCCCTGCTCAGAAGAAGATGGTGCTTTCTTTTGTCCCACCTTCAGTTGTCTTTGTTGCAGTTTATAGCCCAGCTTTTAATGGTACTAACCAGAAATACCTTGAAGCACTGGGCTGTAAACTACAGCAGACGAGCTGCTGTTGTGCAAGCTCTTTGCTTCTTGTGGTGAGGATGGGAACCTTAAAAATTGGGTAGGGTCAAGAGCAGGAAATGGGAGCCATTACGACTGTTCCAAGGAAGTGGTTCCACTCGTGAATCACAGTCCTGGTTTCTCCATGCTGTGTGGGAGTGGCGTCCTGTCCTGGCTGCTCTGCCACTGGGGAGAAGGGAGAAGGAGATGCTGGAGTTCCACCACCATCACTTCTCGGGCTGCTGTCATTTGGGCAGCTGGAGCAAGGAAGAATCTGAACAGTTGGAGTACTCTTAAGCTTTTATGCAGCATGCATTAAGGATTGCATTCCATTGCTAGTTAGATGATGATCGGAGAGTGACAAGGAGTGCTGTCCTTTACTGGAGGAATTTGACCAAATGCCACAAACACCTGGGTTATCCTGTAGAGAACAAAATCTGCTATTGTGTGAGACAACCAGGGCTGCCAAGTCTTGCCCACCTCTCACCCCTCCCCCCTTTTTTTTTCCTGCTGTCATGAGTCACACAGCTCTGGCAGCGCCTGGAGCCAGTCTCGTGGTAGCACAGGAACCTCTTACCCTCACTTGTTCTCCAGTCCTTCCCAGAGGAAAACGGCTGCGTAGGCTTCTGCTCCCTTTCTTGCTGCATCGAATTGCTGCCACACCTCAGTTTCTTCAGGCCTTCTTGTCAGGGCACCATTGGCTTACTCATAACTGATACAGACATCAAACTCAAGCAATTTCTCCTCTGCTCTCCAAGCTCTGTGGCTCTGCAGGCTTTTTCAGTGCTGAAAGGACTGTGCACTTTGCCTGGTTTAAAACCTCACCCAGGAGCTGTTTCTGCCCGTTCTCAGGGAGAGAAGGCATAGAATATGAGAGATCCTGGCAGTTGAGTGTTGCTGTTGTTGATCTTTTCAAAGCCCACTCGTGACTAGATGATCTTGGGTGTCTTTTCCAACCTTGGTGATTCTATTAGATAAATCCCCAAGATTCATTACAGGTTTGCTGTAGCAGTACCAGCAGTGGCTGTGTGTTGGTAGCACAAGTCTCCTATTTGCAGTTTGAAAGGCAGTGGTTGCACACAATGAATGACTTGGAGAAAGGATGGACCTTTGGCTCTCACTTTATCTTTGCACTGATTAAATGCATCTTCTTCCATCTCTGAAGCAAATATACAGTGGCACAGATGAAAGAAGAATAGAATTAATAGAAAACAAGCTGTTCTGAAAGAATTGGGTTTTTAAAAGAGAGTCTTGTACCTGTCTGGATCCTGTATCCTCATAGAAAACCTGGTATAGCCCAGAGAATCTGCTAGAGGTATAAGCAAGCTGTGATGTGTAATGTGCACAGAGATGATTTCTGGGTTTTATAGAGAAGTTCTGCTTCTATTTCTAAACTCACTGCTGCTCTGCTTTGCTGCATTTTCACTAACACACAGCCCAACAGAACAGAACAGTAAACTGGGTGCTTCTCCAGATGTGGTTACAGGGAAGGATGTGTGCAAGGAACTCTTTGGGGTCAACTTAAGTCTCCTGGGTGAAAGAATTGGACTTAATTCTAGGAAGGGGCAGCGGAAGAGGATCCACAGTGCGTACGTCGAAGATTGAGGCTTGGTCTTTGCTCCTTCCACAGAGGCTTATTGCTCACATGGGTTCCGAAGTCGATTTACATGTTCAGATATAAGAATATTTGCAAAAGTTGAATGTGTTCATATGGAATCGGTGTCAGCTGGGGACATCAGGTAGTAATGTCTGCAGTCAAATCCAAATTTATTTGAGAAAGCATGAAAAGATTCTTCTGCTTTAAGTTAGGCTGCAAGTAACTGAAAACATTGTCTGCCTCTCACTGATTACCATTTTCTTAGATAGCTGTAGTGTCTTGGAAGTTTGTGCTTCATGATAAAAGGGTGTACCTTCTAATTTCTACCTAAATAGTCTCCCAGAGTCACACTAGGGTTACACAAGATGTGAATCAAATGATGTACCTGAACGTAAAAGCCATCGGTATTACAGGTTATTTTGCATTAGCTATTTATTCTTTTGTTAAAAACAAAGTAGTCTGTAAAGTCACGAGGAAAAGTGCTACAAGTTCTAGTTGTTATTTTAAACGTAACAGTACCCTGTTCCTGGCTGAGAAATATCCACGAGGTGACAGGTGATGGAGCATTAGGAAACATGGAGGTTAGATCAGGCCACTGATATCGGGAACTGAACAAGAGCTGTGGCTAGGATTCCTAGTGAACCTTCAATTAGATAGTCAAGCTAATGAAAGGGAGGCTTAACCTTAAAGATATCCTCTTCCTAGTGGCTTCTTGTATTCCTGGTGCCAAGGCTTGTGGTGATATGAGTACAGATCTGCAAGTGCAGTCTTAATTAAAAGAGTTCATACATCTCAGCCATCTATCCAGTATCACTGAAGGGCTCCACAGTGCACACGGGCTGAATTAGCATTTCTGATTAACCTCTGCTTTTTGCACAGATGTTCTAAGGTGTTAATCCTTATGTCAGTGTAATGAGCTGGAAAAGCTTTGGGTTGAAATCTGAGCAGCATCTGAAAAACAACAAATGTTTTCGTCGTTATCTTGACTGGCAGACAGAACCCAACTTGGTTGGATTATTAAGTAAGAAGTGTGCACAGACTGACAGCTTGTACATTGTTTTATCTTTAGAAAGAACTTTTACAGTCTCTAGTTATAAGCTTCAAAAATAGTAGAGGTTTATAACAGAAAGGCTGGCAGATGTTTAGCTGTTGCAGATAAAAGTGAGGTTTAAATACAGTTATTAATTTCACATGCTGCTATCATGGAAAGCAGTGAATAAACGTGGAAGACCAATGCGTTATAGTTAGCTTTTACGGATACCAGCACCCTAAAAAATTGTTTATATGTCTGCTGCTTATTCTTTGTAACTCTTTGTAATGCTTCCAGTGACTACAGTGACATACTTAGATAGAAGAGCTGATCAACTGAAGCCTTACCCTAGAAATGAACTCCACTAATCAACTGCTCATGACTCCAACAGATGTTTCTGTTTTTCTGACAATTGAAACCTCATGTTCTGCTGTATTTTTTAAATATATTTTTTTCTTTTCGTACTAGCAGCAAATGCCCCATTACATATGTGAGCTTCAAAAACTTGTCACATGATACCAGGAACAAATTGTTAAGTCAGTCAGCAAAGTTAAGGCTTGAACTGGTGGTCCGCTGAAGGCAACTGGGTCTTAAAAGCTGGAGGAGTGCTGTATGAAACTACTGTACTGTGGTTTTGTTGTAAATGCCAGTACTCTATTTCAGCCTCTTGTACGAAATTTGGCAGTGTTAGTTGAACTCAGATCAAAACTCTTTTTTCAAAGGCTGAATCGTTTTAGGATGTGCAGATAAAATTAAGCGATACGTCTGAGGATATGAGTATTGTGCTCTTGAAACCGCAAAAACGGGATGAGAATTGTTTATATGATGTTATATAAGGACTTATCTCCTGAGGCAGATCAGAATTGGTGAATTTTCAGACATAATTGAAATACAAATGTGCATAATTTTCTATTTACTTTGATTTGTTTAGCCTGTTGCATTAAATTTACCACTCCAGGTTTGTTCTTCTTGGTAAGTGACTGACGGATCATTGATCAATCAATATCTTTGTGTGATTTGGGCAGAAGGAAGAATAATGAGTGGAAATAATGATATATCGTCAACCCACAAAGATACAGCATGCTCTGCTGTCAGCAAAGTCAGAACTACTTAGGGTAAATGAACCACCTGTTTAAAGACTACAATGGAACAATTAGAACTGCAGGCAGTGGAGACACCCTTTGAGATTACAGCAATTCATTTGCAAGCCATTTTTCTGTTAGCAGTGAGCAAGTCACCGTGAGCTTTCCCCTGCCCTCATCTACCCACACTTGGCTGATTCAGGAGCCATGGCATAGCAGGGTTGAATAGGCAAGGTAAGACCAGGAAGCTTATCAGTATTCACACTTTGTTTGCTGAGTGAGATCCTGACCAAATGTGGGGAACCTTAACCACGACTTGTTCTTTTACCCTTTCCCAAGGTAAATACATTAACTTGCTGCCGTTGCTGGACTTGATTGTCACGATAAACCCAAGGACAAAGAGCAGAGTCAGTTGCAAACTGTTTGATTAAGTGAGTGGAATGAAGGTGAAAATGAAAGTATGGGGTGCGCTGTCTGCCTCTGCTGCCACTGTTGAGATGCTAGGTTATTTGAAACAGTCCTGTCAATGTCAGGAATTTTGTAGTAAAAAGGCATCTGGTTGATGAATGAGCCCAACTACATTGCTATGCGAAGCATATGTATCGGCGTTTCAATTACAGAGCTGCAGAGGTAGGATTTAATCAGTTAAGGATATGGGATCTGGGAAGCTCGTAAAAGGTGAATAACAAAGCCAGCAGATGATCCCCATTAGAGCATGTTCACAGACTGATCAGAGTGGGAGGAGAGGAATCATTAAAGGAAAGAATCCTCTGAGCCAAGGGATGACAGGTCTCTGAGAAGAGCTTGATTAGAAGTGCTGAAGTTGGCTGACAAGTCACGGAGAGTGAAGAGTATTGATTTGAAACTTTGGCAAGTGCCTTTTCAAACTGTGAAGAGACAAGTACAGGAACAGAAGGAAAGCGATGAACAGACAAGAGTTAAGGCATGGAGAAAATCAAGCCAGTCATTGTTAGAAACGAACAACAAACGTAGGGAGAGAGGCTGAAACTGGACAAGGTGTCACTAAAGTTCAATTAACTTTAGTTAATTTAGTTTAGTGGGAGCAGATGCAAGATCACTTTGTAGTGACCCTTTTGAAGCAGTTGCTTCTCAGATTGGCCTGCTAGATGGTGACTGAGATGTTCTGGAGCCTACTGAAATAAGTGCAGAGATTCCAGCTGGTGTCAGTAGTACTGGAGCAGTCTGTAGCTGATAAAAAAACAACAGCCAAAAGATGCATTGTCAGGCTAAAATAAGCATTGCCCCTACCCAGTATAAGGAGACATAAGACAGTAAACCAAAGCTGGCTGTGTCTGGAACCCTAATTACGGAGCTCTCTTAGATCTTTGGAAGGGCGTAAGAAAGCACTGTTGCCCTTTGCCCTGCTTCCAGGCTTGTGGCAAGGGAGATGCAGAGATTTCTCCTTTCAGGAAGGATTTCCAAAAGACTGAAGTGTGCTGTGTGATACGCTCGCAGTGATCTTGTGTGTGTTTGTGTGTACATACTGCTCCCAGTGAGAGGGCAGTGATGGCAGATGTAGTCTGCCAGGAGCCGGCTGCAGCTGTGGTACTACACAGGGGAGTTCAATCCCTGGGGACGTTCAGTCTGGCACCCCCCAGCACCACGTCCATGAGCTCGCTCACATCCACAGTGCCAGCAGTGAGTAGTCATCTGCCGGCTGCACGCCCACGGAGCACATCAGGAAGGAAACGGCTGGTCTCTAAAAGGCAGGAGTGTTTTGAGAAAAAAAAAAAGAAAAAGCAAGCAGCAGGCAGCCTGTGTACCAATTCCTCCCGGACTGAAGGAATCCTTTGCCCCGTGATTCATGCTGAGCTGTCCGGTCCATCCGGCAGCAGCCGTGTCAGGCAGCCACCCACTTTTAGCTGGGTGCTGGTGCTGTCGCTGCTGGCACAGGAGCCTGCAGCGATTCAGGATTCTTTTGTTAGTCAGAGCACTGGCACTTCCTTTGGCATTTGTTGGTCTGCAGGAAGGCTTGTGTTCGAGTAAAGGCGTTTTTGTTGTTGTTGTTGGTTTGTTATTATTTTGTTCATTTACACATTTGGACCCTGAAGGTTTGATTCAGACGTCTTCCTTGCTCTCCACTTCCTGTAGGTTGAAGTCTCTGTTTTCTGATGATTAGCCAATACCGGCTGTTCTGGCAATGAAGATGTCTCAAATCAATCCTATCCTGTCTGGCTCTCAAATCAATCCTATCCTGTCTGGCTTTCCAGGAAGAGCCACCCCTCCCCTCTCGCTCCACAACCCCTGTCATCCAAGATTGAAATTTATCAGAGCTGCTGTGAGCAGGAAATTAGCTCCTTTACAACTTGTTCTCCACTGCTTCTCATTCATTTTATTGTTTTAACGTTTTCCAGAAAATAAGGCAGAAAACAAACCTGCTTCCTCTTCAAAAAACTTGTGCTGTTAACCTGTGAAATGCTTATTTCCCTGGCAGGCTGCTGCTTATCTTTATAGCAGAATCACGAGATTAAAATCAGTTAAAGCTGAACCGAGATAAAGAATAAAACACTGGAAAACATTTAGTCATCCTTTAGCATCCTGAAGATAAGAATTTCTGCATATAGGCATCAAAGTGGTAATGAGTGCCAAGGGAGGGATTGGCTCAGGAAAAATGGAGTGAAGGGTGCTACCTACAGACTTAGGAATGTGCCTATGAGGAACTTACTTGAAGCTGTGGGTCTTTGACACCTATGATAAATTGGCTTGATTTTTCTGAGGAGTGGAGCACCTGCTAATTCCATTCATGGGAAACTCTCCTTAGAACTGCATTCAGATAACAGAAGGGTGTCTTTTAGCTTATTCTGTGTGTGACTTTTAACGTATGTATATTCATGTATTCTGTGTGTCTTTCCAACGGCAGCACTGGAAGATTTTTCTTGAGATATGTAGAAGGAAAATACTGTCTTAATTAATGTCAGACATTTTTTGTGCTATTCAGCATTAAAAATAAACGTCTGCCCTGCCAGAAGTAAATTTGGCAATTGTGTGCTCCCTGCTGCAGGAAAACAATGTCTCTCTTCAGAGCTCAGAACCAAGCTTTGGCAATGAAATGAGGACCGATGTCCATTGATCTCAATGGAAAATCTATTATTAGAAAGATTGCTGCGACCACATCCTGCCATCATTTTGTACTGAGAACCACCACTGAGGTCAGCAGGATTTTTGTGCAAATATTTATGGCAGGATATGGCCCACTTCAGGGCATTCTCAGGGCTGAGAAGCCTTCAGATGAATTGTTCCTTCTTCTTGTTGATCCTATCGCTCTGCTAAAATCTGATCCACAAACACTTCAAAATCCCACCATCTAAGTTGATGTTGACTGAAACTGAGTAATTCAGTTTGTGCTCTTTGAAATCAGACATGAGGCAAGAGTCTGGCATTGCACAATGTCCTGACTGGTTTTACTGTGCCTTCAACACTGAATGGGCTGCATCCTTCTAACTTCTCAAGAAAGCAGCAAGGACTAAGTTGCTGTGTCAGATAGACCTGTGGCTACAGCAAGTGAAAACTGTTGTTAATTGGGTAACTCAAGAGTTTCGTATTCAGCAAATGCTTTGCATGTGTGACTAGTGCAGCTAATTTCCTGCTTGCCAAAGTCAGTTCCATCAGTGCTTATTGGAACCACGAGCTTGGATAGTAAAGGGAACGCACTCTCATTTATCCTTTTGATATGGGGAATAAATGAATTCTTTTCAGCTTACTGTACATCCGTATTTTCAATGGACAGCAAAAAACTGTGTCACTGACTCATTGTTTGATCTTGGGTAAACCATCTAATCCAGCCTATCCCAGTACCCCTGTGTACATAAATAATGTAATGACTCTCATCTGTCTATACAAACTGTTAGATTAACTTCGTTTTATAAGGTTTAGCTTTCCTTTAGTCTTTTCTGGAGTGCTTTATTGGCGAAAGAAGGCTTGTACCTAAGTCAACCCAAAAGGTTTTGTGTCCTCATCTCTATACTGATGGTTTCACATCAGTATCCACAGGTTTTTGCAGTCTGTGTGAATAATGCTATTACAGCTGGAGTAAATGTTTCTGGAACCTGTTGGACCAGGCTTTAAGTTTATAGCAATTTGGCACTGCAGTCATTGTTCTGATAACAGGACAACACGGCGTTCTCAGCAATACTTTTTGGAGT